>NC_046158.1:106816398-106936398 GCF_011064425.1 Rattus rattus | reverse complement strand
TAGAAAACAGTGCTGTACAGTATAAACACCACTTGCAGAGGAAGCTGGTATGTTTTAGATACTCTTAACATTCTGCCCGGTCCCTGGCTGAGCTGGAACTAGCTATATAGACTACGCTGGCCTCAAACTCAGATCTACCTGCCCTCACCTCCTGGGTGCTGGGATTAAAGGTGCACACCATCATACCTGGCTGGTCTTTTATTTTTTAAGGATCAAGAATATTTATTTCTCCCTGTCTGTGATATCAGAGATCCCAAGACCTCTAGTATGACAGGCAAGCGCTCTATCATTGAGCCATAGGCTCCAGATAATTATGTTTTAAAATTATATATATATATATTGCCTGCATGGATTTATGCCGGGAATCAAACCTAGGTCTTCTGCAAGAACAGCTGGTTCTCTTATCCACTCAGCCATCTCTCTGGCCCTCTTGCTTGTTTTTTATTTTTTTAGGTCCAAATACTATTCTTCTGATCTAAACCAAAAATTAAGACTAGTACTCACTCCACAAGGCACAGGGAGATATGCGCACAGTAGACATGCAGCAAGCCACATACTACGATTAACTGTATACTTTGTAAAAAGATTGGCATGTTTGTCTATGTTCATGGGTACACGTGTTTCTGTTGGTGTGTGATATGTTTGTCTATGTTCATGAGTACATGTGTTTCTGTTGGTGTGTGTAGAGTCCAGAAAAGTGAGTGAGTGTCATTCTCCGTCCCTCTCTGCCTACTCCTTTTTGAGGCAGGGTCTCTCTCTCTGATCCCGGGGCTCACATTTTCCTCCATTACGCTGAAGTCAGCAAATCTCAGCAATCCTGTCTCTGCCTGCGCTCCGAGCTGCAGTCACGGGGGCGTGGGCAGAAGCCTGGATTAGTATTGGGTGCTGGGATCCGAGCTCCAGTCTTCATGATTTTGTAGCAAGTGCTCTTAACCACTGAACCATCCCTTCAGCCACTATATTCTAAGTTCATACGATAAAGTCTATTGAGAGTATTTCATAAGGCGTCCTCCTCCTCTATATTTAAGGTACACTGGCTGTAACTCAAATGGTACACCGTTTGATGAAATCTTCAAACATTATTTCTCAGGTGACAAACTATTCTGAGGTACAGGGATGGGGTGTAGGGAAGCTTTCCACTGAGCTCCTCAAACAGCTTAAGGCTAGTGCGTCAATAACTGGTCCTGTGCCACATGAGAACAAGCAGAGCAAAGAATGGGGTCCGGTTTGTCCATTCTACAGTGTGGAGTGAGCTAGAAGTGAGACTTTCATTCCCAGCACCACGTGGCTTTGCTGCCTTTCACAGCCACCGTAAGCACAGACGACAACAGTATACAGACACCCCAGTTGTTGATCTTCTGAAGGTGCACCTGGAGCCTGAGGGCTTGGGGACACAATGCTCTGAAACCGGGCCACCCCACCTTCCTGACTCCTATCCCCCCCCCCCGTCCTGCATGCACCCACTGACCCCCACAGTCAGCCCGACAAAAAGGTAATGCAGTCTTTAGGATGGTTGAGAACCAACCACGAATCTTTTAATCTGTTACTAGAGATGAGCCTGAGAGTCCTAAGTGTTGATACGTGTCCACAAGAAAGCTGTTTACAAAAGCTTTCCAAAGCAGGAGGGCCACACTTTTTAACCAATGAGGAAATTTTGCACACACACAAAAAAGCTCTTCAAAGGGGAAATTCTTAGGTTGAGTTTTTTTAACCTCCTGAATGTAGTTTCAGTGTTTAAGAAACATTTCTGTGAAGTTGGAGTGCACACACCATATATACCCCAAGCAGAGTGCTTGAGAGCACAGATACACTGTGAAGCTGAGGGGTATCAAGGCTCCAACCCTGCGGGCCACCAGACTGCAGCAGAGGGGACTGCTCAGGCCTTTTCGTCCTCCTCACCATTAACAAATGCCATTATTAAAACTTTCCTATGTGCTGGGTCAGACACAGGCAGCTTTGCCAAGTGTCCAGTGCCCACTGAGTTTTCATCCAAATTAAAAAAAAACCTTTTGAAATCCAAAACTGATATCAGTAACACGATTTCCTATGGCGCCATACCAATTCATTTTTCAGTGCAGGAGCGGGGGAGGGAAAGGAGGACATTCCTGATGCCAAAGGGCCTCAGCGATGCAAGATGTGGGTCACCCACTTGGCTAACAGTTTTCCAAGTCATGAGGTAATACAAGGTATCTTCTAAACTCGGTACCTATTAATACCACCAGGAAGTGGTTGTTAGCAGACCAAGCTGAGACTTTGTTGCAGTGAGCTGCAATGGGTTCAAAGCAGCATGGTCACATTGTGACATTCACGGCCATTCTGCCAGTTGTCCTTGACTGCAACGCAGTCAAACAATACAAGCACACTGACTTGCGGTCTCAGCCTGGGAGGGGGATAGCTCAGTCTCCGTAACTAGGGGGCAGCTCCTGCTCCCATAACCACTGGCATGACAGTGCGGCAATGGCAGGAGCCAACTCAACCTGCAGGAGAATTTCCGCTGTCGCTAGATGGTCACTAATCCCCAAAGATTAGATGTGAACCAGCAGGAGTTAAACCAAATCAATATTCAACTCAGAACAGAGAAAGGATTTTCTGATGTCCAAGTACACATGGAATGTGTGACACTGAAGAAACTGTTGATCCTTTCAAACACACAACAGAACATGCTGAGTTTCAAACACACAACAGAACATGCTGAGTTTCAAACACACAACAGAACATGCCGGCACAGTCAAGGGCAATTGACCCATGGACTGTAGGAAGAAAGAAGCCATCTCAGGCCTGTCCATTTCTGTCCCCGAGGAAGCTCTGAGGGGACCACCCACACCTACAGAGGTCCCTACACAGAACCACTTGCTTATGGACTCAAACCAGCAACAAGATAATTCTCAAATAAACATTTCAAATATGATGGGGTGGGTGGAGAAACGTCTACAAGTGACCACTCGGATGCTCAGTGTTTAGTGGGGCAAATATAAAATTCTGGGATGTTGGTTTAATACAATAATCTGCTTACTTAAATATCTCCAGAAGTAACCTCTATTTAGACATACCCACGGAAGGAATGAAGCAACCAGCTAGGGTGCTCAGGCAGCTTACAAAGCCACCTTAAAGGGGCCAAGTTGTCCTGTTTCTTCTCTGTCCACCAAAGGCAAAGAGATGGCTGTCGCTACCACAGTGAGGGGATGCGCAATGTCCCCAGAAGCTCCTTTCGAAAAGTGTACCCAGAATCCAGTCTGTCTCCCTGCTGTCTCTCTCTCATATGCCTTTCTCAAAAGCTCTTTCCAGGTCTATTTTTTTTTTACCCACATCATTTTATTTCTTGATAGATAAACGTATCAGTCTCACTGACCCACCTGATGAAAATGAAAGCTATTAGAAATAAAAATGCAAGGAGTCTACAGGAAGGGGCCCAGGTCAGGTAGGTGGATGCTGTGTAGGTGAGGCTGGATCCCTAGCACCCAGCACTGAGGAGGTGGAGACAGGAGGATTCCCAGGGCTCACTGGCTAACCAGCCTGGTGCAATCTGTGACCTTCAGGTCAGTGAGAGATCCCTGTTTCAAGGTCCAAGGCTCAGATGAATTGAGAAAAACACTCAACACCTCTGGTCTCTGTACATCTGCATACCAGCATGTACACACACACACACACACACACACACACACACACACACACACACACACACACACACACAAAGACCCACATACACCACACCACAAACAGGTACACACACAAGTAACAAAAAAGGAGAAAGACATAGAGATAAAGCAACAGAATGCAGCCTAAGAGCTCAAGTTCCCCTCAATCTGTTTTCCTCTGGTGCACGTTTATGTCAAGCCTGAGTTGTCACATGAATTCGAGCCGGCGCCTTAAAAACAGCCGCTAGAATAAAATGCTCAATAATGAAGTGCAGAACCCAAAGGCAGAGCTTTCCCACTCGCTCTTCCGTCGTGTCCTCCCGGATGCCGTCATGTACCCCTGAGCTAATAGGTCTGAACCGGCTGCTTTCATCCATTTCCAATGGATGGTTTGCAAAGCCCTAGTCCCAGAGGCTGAAGCTGGACAGAGATGTGGAAACCAGTATTGACAAGGCCTTTTCCCCTTCACCCAGGTCTGCTTCGTGCCATACAGTCCAAACCTAGTGGCAACTAAGATCCAGGGCCTTCCCATTCATTCCCTTCCACATCAGAAGGCCTTGTTATCACTTCCGTCTGAGCTGTCCCCCAACCACACACTAGCAGATTTACTAGACCCAGGAGGTCATGTCCGGAGCCCGAGCTGCAGGGCCCATGTCCAGGGACATCTCAGTCCCGGGAGAAGAAGCATGGGTGCAAGGCAGGGCTGGGAGCCTGCTGGTGACAGGCTACCTGGTTTCTTGGCTTTTTTGCTCACTTCCAGGGTCAGATGTCCTGTTCTCAAGGTGTACCAGGAACACTAAGGGCCACAGAGCTCTCCTTGGGGACCTGGAATCCTTCCTCCTCGTCTTCCACCTCGATCATGATTCTGCCCCTAGGGGCTGTAAGACAACCCATAATAATCCCTCTCGACCGCCACCTCTTTTGGTTATTATTATTTTGGATTTTACTTATTTTTATTTCACGTGTACAGGTGTCTATGTACGGAACGTCTATTTGACCGTCTGTGCTTCGTATGCACGTGGTAGAGAAAAATGGGCATCGAACCTTCTGGAACTGCAGCTGGGTGGTGACGAGCCAGGACGTGGGTGCTGGGAAGTGAACGCCAGGTCCTCTTCGAGAGAGCAGCCAGTGCCCTTAACCAGTGGACTCATCTCTCCCCCCATATAACCTCTCTGTTCAATAAACAAAGCTGCCACACTTCCCAAACCTGATCCTGCGGAAGTTTGTACCACCATAAGAATGGTGCCTCCTCTCATGCTGGGCTCCTGACATCACTGCTCTGAACAGCATGTGGCAGCATGCCACACCCACTGGTCACGACAGAACACTGGACACTCCTGTCCCACTAAGTCTTTGAAGAGCTCCATCTCTGCCCACAGCTATCGTCTGTTCTGAAGGTTACAGGGACCTGACTGCGCATCTAAGCAAAACTAACGTCAAAACTCAAAACTAGGGTTGGACGAAGACCAACCCTGTACTTGATTTAACATAAAAACCTAAAACCAATATCCTGTCCTATCCGGATAGCACATGTCACAATTTACTTCATTAATCAAAAGAACCATGTCGGGATCTTAAACTCAAGGACTGGAGATGTAGCACAGGGGGAAACTCCTAATCCTAGTGAACATAAAACCCTTGGTTCCACCGCCCTGTACCTCAAGTATGGCCTGGACTGAAAACGCATGGCCTGAGTGAGGCCTGGGGTTGAGATCCTAGCTGGTGGCTCACACAGACAACCCCGAACACTCGGAAAGCTGGACTACAGGGTGTGTTTGAGGCCAACTCAAACGGAAAGTCTAACCCCAAGACAAACATCCAACATCAACTCACTTAAGACTCCCGAAACAAATAATGGAAAAGCCTGAAGTTTTCCGCTGACTATAAATTGCTTCTAGACAAAATCCTACTGGGCCGAGAGAGGGTGAGGGGAGCTAAGAATTCACACTATAAAATAAAAACTCCTGGGTTTCCAGAGCTAACCGTGGCTTCCTGTATGTAACCTAAAACCAGTGGCAGAAAACGAGCAACAATGGTTCCCCCTAAATTCATGTAAGGCTTCAATCGTGTTTTTATACCGGTGATGACAACAGAGACCAAGACACCAACCAGCTAACAGCAAGGGCAGAACCAGCATCTGCGAGTTACCCCTTTTAGCTTTTTCCTTTTTTTTTTTTTCTCCTAATGAGAGCCTTAGCTACAAACTTAGCATTTATAATCGCCAGATACAAACTGAAGCAGTAATTCAACACAGATGTACGGTCGTCTCGAGGAACTTGCCGTAAGGACAGGGACAACGAAAACTTCCCACTTACACACACACACACACACACACACACACACACACACACACACACACACACACACACAGAGGCAGCTGCTTCCTTTATACCCATCTTGTAGGAAAAGAATAAGCCCTTCTACCTCAATTCCAGACGCTGCTTTGCATAATTGCAAAGACAATCACTGTGCTTGGACAGTTAATGGTTTAAACGTCTGTCTCAGCTGGGCTTTTGAGACTCTTCCCCAGACACCCCCAAAAGCGTATCAGACACATCCAGGCTGAAGGTGATGTCTCCCTATGAAGAGACACAACACAGGCCAATGCCAGACAGCCCTGTAACAAACAACAACAACATAGGGAGAACTAAACACTGCTGTCAAAGCAAGCTTCGCCAATTCATGTGGTGACAGAGGGAGTATATAATTAGTCAGAGAGGAGGTGAGAGCCAAGTTCCTTCACCGCTGACCTGACGGGCCAACTTCAAGTGACGCTAGTCTGAGGGAGGTTGCAGAAAAACAGTCCAAACTGTACAAATGTGCTCCATGCCCCGCCTCCACACAGGTGACTTCTCAGTCGGAAAACACCAGACTGAAATAAAGATCAAAGTTAAGAGTGAAATTTATAGCTATGCTTAATAGGTTCGTTCTGATTACAAATGCTAGCTATGGTGACTGCAGGTGCAGGAAGACATGGAAAACGGCTGTCATCGCTGTGAGTTTATGGTGACAGTCTGTTCATCTGCGCAAGCTCCTGACATGCCTCTCCGCTTGCCCACAAAGACAGGGCAGACACAGCTGCTGGCAGCTCTGTTGCACAAGACCCAAGTTAGACAGTTCAAGGACATCTGGAAAAAAAAAAAATCCCGGTATAATCCGGGACACTGGAGAGTTGCTCTCCTGGGTACCGACCACTAGAGTGGCCTCCACACCCTCCTAAGTCAGGTGAGAACTCCAGTTACCTTTCATGAAAATGGGACTATCTTAGTGGAAGGACCAAGACTTCATGGGGGTCACAGGCTAAAACTTCCCAGCACCAGACTTCATCACAGGATCAGCAAGAGGGCGGACACAAAGTTAACCCTTAGCACCCTGTCTGGGCCAGGCTTTCAGCCGAGCGCCCACAAAGTTAACACCCAGGTGCAAGTGGGTGGTGGCTGCTATGGGGCACATCACGCAGGACATCACTGCTCTTCCTGAAGAATCATTTCTTCCCGTAAGTCACTGAGCTGCTTGGACTGCTTCAGAATCTACACACAAGTTTAAGGTTGGACTCTCACGTACACGCACATATACATGTCATATACATTAGCACCATATTCCTCCTAACTCATCATCACTATTTTGTGCTAAGAAATTTCTCAAGGACCCAAAAGAAATCAACAAGAAATGGACCCCACTGTTTGAGGGACAGGGGATGTGCTGACAAGTGTTATTCCCACTGAGCCCCCAGAAACTCCCTTGCATTTCCTCTAGCACAGTTATGCTATAGAAAAGTAACATTAATACACTCTGTATCTGTCGTATACAAGTATTCCCAGAGGTCAAACAGATCCTTTTCCTTTCTACGTGGCTGGGGAGAGCTCAACGGTTGAGAGCACTTGCTGCCCTTAGTTACAGAGGGCCCAGCTGAGTTCCCAGCACCCGAATCAGGTAGCTCACGGCTGTCTGTGCCTCCCACTTCTGGGGAGGCAATGCTCTCTTCTGGCACTTAAACAAGCATGGGCATAAGCAGGCACAGCACTTGTGTACACACACACACACACACACACACACACACACACACACACACGCACCCCAACAAAAAATCTTTTAAAAGTCTCAAATTTCTCATTTATTCCTAAATTTCTGATATTTAGATGTTTAAGAATAAGAATGGGAAACCAGACTCTGTCCCTGAAAGCATGACATATTCTGAGAGGCTTGGGGTGGGGGGACTCAAGACAGTGACAGCTGAAAACTGTCACTTGCTGTTCAACCTGTGTCAACATAGCATGTACACTCATCCTGAGCTGAAATGGTTTTTATTGTTTTTCAGTTTCAGCTTCAAACCTGCTCTCCTTCCTAAAGATGCTAAGCCCAAGCATCCCAAGTAGACCGTACAGAGGCCAGGCAGTGGAGCCAAGGACCACACGGCAAAGTTTCATCACACACACACACACACACACACACACACACACACACACACACACACACACACACACACACACGAGCCATGCCTCTAACTGGCTGGCGTCAACTGTGAACTGGATAACATACATGAGCCAGAAGGACAGGGGCTGGCTGTACAGGGAGACCAGTCACCAGTGCTGCCCTCTCTCGTCCCATTGGCAATGGGCCAAGGCAACAACAGGAGGAGCCGGTGTCACTTTGTCACATCATTATTGGGGGACAGGGCACAGCTCTCCCAAGAAACATGGGGCTCTGGTTTGGGGAGATGTCAGGGTTTGAGAGAGCAAAGAGAAGACAGGGCTTCCCCCAGGACACCGGGGACTTGAGGACTCAAGCCAAGTAACACTCAGAGACCATAGAGGCCCAGCCTCTTATAGACCATTAAGTAGATGCTGTCTTATGCTGTGAAAGCTGGGCTTCCCCAGCACAGGAAAACCTCGCCTGGAAGGGCTTGAACCTTCCTATACCAACACTAAGCTAAGGATAGCTCATCACCTCACACGTTACAGGGGAAGGAAGCACTTTTTAAAGTCTTCACTGCTCAGATAATGGGCTTTCCAGTGATAAAAAGTGTACCCCTTGCTTTGAGAAGCTGTTCCAGAACACTGACCCGCAGGGGAAAGTGGTTCCCCGCCTCCGTCGTGAGACTGTTCTTTTCAAAATACACATTTCTGAACTCTAGTCAAATTTCTGCCACAAATGGTCCGTCTCCAGCAGGTGGCCTAGGCTCAGCCCTAAGGCAGGCAGAGCTGGCGTGGGTAGGGCTTCCAGATGTCCCTCCACGGTCCAAAGATTTGCCAAAAAGGCCAAGGTTCCTCTCACGGTGATGCTCAGGTCCACCGGCAGACCTGCAGCAGGTTCAAACTTCCCAAACCACTCGAGCGAGTTTCTAGAAAATGTTTTCCCTTTTTGCTTGTTTACTCTGGAACCAGAGGGCTTCTGACATTCCCCACTGCCGAACGCTTCCCTGTGAGTAGGTTCTGGAAGGGCTGCTCTTTTCCGTAGATGTCAGTAGAGAACACTGTACATCGGCCATGTCTATGATCAGCTGACATTTCCCAGCAGGCAAGGAGACGTGTCGAGTTCCTACTAGGTTGATTCCTGACTGCTGGTGGTAATTCTCAAACTCCCACCGCACAGGTCCTCACTGGATGGACGAGAAAACTGGAGCTCAAACAGACTTGCCAGACACTCTGTGGTCCTTGGGTCAGCAGAGGAGCAGCCGAGATCCCACCCAGATTTGCTCTGAGTGGTTGCACAAGGCTGCAGAGAGAGGTGACCAAGGCAGGCTGTGGACAGGGTTCCATGGGCTGCAGATGCTCCACTCTGACAGTATATACAGGCAGCCCTCAAAGGAGTCAATAAGGGGACAGTGTCCCTGGAAAACATCTAATATAGGCTGCAGCTAGGTGTTGTGTCACCAGCACCAAGAGGGTAACAGTCAGTGCTACATCACACAAGCAAGCCATGCATACCCAGTGACAGGCTGCTGCAAATGCCCGAAACAAAGGTTACAGAGCCAGGTGTGCAGTAGACACTGCTGTATTTGTCCGGATGATGTTTTTATTTTACTTCTTTAGTAGTAGAAAGTCACACATCTGCATCTGTAACTTGCAGTTAGGCACAGTTTCTTCTTCCTTTTAGGCCTAGGAACTTCTTTAAAACCAAACTTGCTATTAACAATTCTGTCATCTTTTAAAAGAACATGCCAGGGCATGTTCCTCATGTGCTGTCAGTGTTATTTTAGATTCTCTCTCTCTCTCCCTCTCTCTCTCTCTCTCTCTCTCTCTCTCTCTCTCTGTGTGTGTGTGTGTGTGTGTGTGTCTGCGCACGCGCACACAGCACCAGCTGTAAGCAGACAGATACCCCGCAATCTGCCTCCACCAGCACCCTGCACATAAACTAAAACCAATGCCTCTCCAGTCCATCTCTTCTACCTTAGAATCCAATTACACAACTGGAAGACTTGGGATTTTCTTTAATAAGTGCCGCAAGGGGCATTATCTATTTTGAAAGTAGACCTGGTTATCCACACATACAGGAAGCAACAGAGATCAACCTGAGGCTATGCCACTGTCACATAGGGCAAGTGAGAGGAATGACAGTATGGTTATTAAAAAGATGGTTGTGGCTAAATCTCTAATCTCTTTTTTTTTTCAGTTTTGTTTGTTTGTTTGTTTTTTTGAGATAGGGTTTCTGTGTATACAGTCCTGGCTGTCCAAGAACTCTTTCTATAGACCAGGATGGCCTCAGATCCACCTGCCTCTTCCTCCTGGGATTAAAGGTGTGTGCCACCACTCTCAGCTGCTAAATCTCTCTCTAATGTTATTCCATGGAGGCAATAGCAAAATGCAAACAAGAGAGCTGACTTCTAAAATCCCGAATTCTCTACGGCCAAAGCCAATCAAGGTAACTTTAATCTAAATTAATGTTCCATAGGCACTAAACAGTCGGTATTAAAATGTGGGGTCTTCTGGGTGTGGAAAGTGACTTTAGAGACACCTTAACCTTTTCTCTCCCCGTGACTGACACCGTGGGGACGCTGCTGTTGAGCCAAGCGCTTTTCAGACACCAGATCTACCTCCATCTTAGATTCGTGAGCCACCACCGAGCCACGCAGCCTGGAATTGTCATGACACCCTAAACGGAGTAAGAAAAACCTCAAACAACAAGACCTGTTTCCCCAAGGAGGGGCAGCTCCACAGCCAGGCCCTCCTCTCTGAACATAAGAGAGCCCTGACATTGTGTGCCAAGTACAGGAAAACGGAAAGCAGGAAAGGAGAGGGCTTCTGGGCTCTTGGCACCAGACACTGGGGAGTTACCTGGTCTTCTCATGGCTTTCAGAGCCCAGGCAGGCTGCTCCAGAAGCCTCTACCTGGGAGACCCTGACAGGCAGAGAGAGAGAGAATTCACCAACAACTGCTTGTTCTCACCAAGGGGCTCGGGGGAAAAGAAGAGCTAACATAGAAAACAAATGTAGCAAAGGAAGCCCACTCAGTTTAAGGCATGGCCATTGGAGAGAAATCTTCCAGCCCCCGGCATAACCAGGGAAGAGGGCACGCTGGTATCACCAGGAGACACTCTAGGCCGGGTGTTAAGTCTCGCCTGGCAGAAGCAGAGTGGCACATGCCTGTAAGCTCAGCATCCGGGAGCTGGAGTCGGGAGGATCAGAAGACCCAGCACCAAGCACATCTTTGTCTATACAGTAAGTTCAAAGTCACCCTGGGCTACGTGAGGTCCTATCTCAAAAAGCCTCAAAACGTACCACTGCTTTTCATGGTTTCTTCTGGAAGTACAAGAGGGGGATTATTTCTCAACTCATTCAGGCCTTGACACGGGAAGCAAACAGCATTAGCAGACAGCTTTCAAGGTGTAAAAATAATAAAATACTCGATTCAATCCAGCATTGTACACAATTATGTTTTGCCCAAGTAGACTCTATCCCGGCGCATAAGAGCATTTAACAATGTTTAAACCCTACAGAACCATGGCACCAACACTTCACTAAAGCCTAACTCTGAAAATTCTCAGGACTTAGGAGTTCAGTTAAAAAATGTCCTAATCTTTATTAACAACTATCCCCAAATATCTACAGCTAATCTAGTTAACGACTTTACTCTTTAGACAGAAAGCCATTAATCCTTAAGACTGCCTTTATCACATCTACCAAACAAGATTACAAAGCTGTACTCAGTGCAATAAGGCAAGAAAAAGAAATGAGCTGGCCCCTCTGTGCAGATGCCCTGAATGTCTACAGATATGGCCCAAGAAATTACTTCATTTGCTCATGTAAGTGTGTACGCATTGTCCCTGTGTCTATGATAGGGGCACATACTCGGAGGTCAGAGGACACCTACCGTGCCACCTCAGATATGCTGGGATTGGGTATGTGCTTAGGTGGGATCTGAGTTCCATTCCCAACACTGTAAGAACAAAACACAGGCTCACAGACAGAGCTCCACAGGTCCAACGTCTTCTGTTGGCCACACACTGGCGTCTGCAGGATGTCCTGCCTTGCACATGAAGCTCTTAGTCTAAAGCGGGGGCCCATGGCATAGGACGCCGAGGGGTGCAAAGATGACGAGGTTCCGCCATGCCAGTCCAAAGTTGGAGACATTCACAAACACTTCAGAGTCCTCACTGACAATATTCATCTGCCTTGCATTTCCAAGCTCACACTGACTATGCTTCAGATGAGAATGTGCGCAAAGGTCAATTGGTGCGAAAAACATAGGTAGCATAAAAACACTAGAAAAGGCATCCAGTGGGGAAGGTTTGTTTTTGTTTTGTTTTTAAAGATAATCAGTCATTCACCAAGAAATGGTTTGGCAAGTCAATCCTCCCAGAGTAAATGGAGGCTAATATTGAGCAAAACAATAGTTTCACTGCACTGACTTCCAAATAGCAAACAAAATGTTCTTGCAAGATGTTTTCAAAACAGTGGGATAGATATGGAGGAAACTCTGCCGACATCTCTAACAGAGTGTCTGCTTGCCATGTATCTCCAATGAGACCCTTCCTTTCCCATTCCAGGGAAGATACCCGGGGCTCAGCTCGTAGGAGAATTTGCCTTAGTGGGGAAAGCTTAAGGAACAATCACGACACATCAGTGGAGGGGGGCGTGGCTTTATGACACACTCTGTCTCCTACTTCAACTTGACAACAGAAAAGAGGAGCCCTGGCTAAGCTGGACCTCTGTGCACCCAGTGGTTTATACGGATCAAAGACTCCTTTGTGAAAAATGTATTTTGCAATAACTTATCAAAAGCAGCATTGAAGATCTTATGGTTGAGTAAAAAAAAGTATTAAACAAGTCCAAAAGATAAAGAGATCACCTCTTAGCTGAGTCTAAGTAGTTTACAGGCAGAAGTCAGAAACTCTGAGTGTGTTTAATAACCTCACATCTGGCTAGGTCCTCTTATCCTGTCAGTAATTTCTGACCCGTCCCATCCGAACACACTCTCTCCCCAAAACAAATCTCTAAGAACTTAGTGTTCAAAACCTACTTTGGTGCATTAACCTCACACGAACCCCAGTCACCTGCTGTCTAAACTCATGCATTAGACTGTGACTGTGATCAGTCATCTCAAATCATGGCAAATTATACTGCAATTAGCTTCCTAAATGGTACAGGACCCAAAACAAAACCACTAAGAGACTATCTGCACATTAGAAAATGCCCTAACTCACCCACTACTCCTAGTTAACAGGAAAGGAGAAAATATTTCCCCAGATTACCCCACCACCTGCAGAGACCATTACCTAGGCTCACAGTATTAAGACTCTAATAGCTTCCAGAGGGTTCTTAAAGTGCACAGGTTTTTAAGCACTTACACCAGGGGGCTTTGTTAACTCAGCACATGCTGCCGATGTATGCACATACTGGGTGTATTTCATGGTAGAATGGTAGCAAGTGCCTGTTGAGAAGCACTTCTACAAGCAATAGCTAAAGTTGTAGTAGACACAAGACTTCCAGCTCCTTTGGGTTAGGAGGGCTTAACAGTCCCCAGAATGGTTCATATACGAAATGTTGACTGACACCATAGCAAGTTCCTAATGTCATCTGTAAGTCTGGGTAGCCAGACACATACCAAGCGTGATTGTGGATGATAAGGATCAGAATACATAGTTTTTCTCCTGGTGGAGAAGCAACTACAGAGCCATCCCTTCCCTGGGGTGTACCCGAAATGTGCACAGCCAAGGCACAAGCTAAGGGATCTTAAGAGTTAAATCAAGTCTGCCGATGTCTCAATCTGACTTTTAACAGTGACTAAAGGATCTAAAGTAGTTGTCAATGTTCAAAGGTTGAGATATTTGACTTCTAAATCTGCACGCCTGGTTAGGATGTGATACAGAAACACTTGTAGTCTAAGAACTCATGTCCCCCTGGATGTAATCAGGAGCAACTTTAATGCTGATGGGGTAAACACTCTCCAAACTGCCGCATCCCCACCAGCTCTGTTTCCTCATCAGCTGCACTAGGCATCACCCAGGGTATTTTCTGCCACTCCTGGTTAAGGTTCTCCAACTGATCTGGGAGGTGTTAAGGGGAGAAGTTGGGGAAGTGGATGAGTTTGATCAGATGCAATTTCTATGCATGCAATCTCAAAACTAAGAATATAGTTTTTAGAAGATTCTACAACTGACTTTAGCCCCTGAAATAAAAATCTACAATCTAATCTCATCCATCCATACTAAATCCCTTGAGGCAAAACTGAGCTTAAAGGAGAACTGGTGCATAAAGCCATCTTCCGGGTTCTACGATGGTTCTAGGCTGGCACGAACTTCATCTTTCAGAGGCTGTCTTCAGGAATGATCAAGTTGCCCATCACTCCCTTTACATGCCTGATGGTTATTAAACTATCTTATATATCTGACCCTGTTCCTTTCTAACACAATGGCATTAACACCTAAGCTTAGTGGTTAAAACCAACTCTACCACAGTTATAAACTTTGGCTAGAAGGCCACAGATTCAAACTTTGCAGCTCAAAGCTGATGTTTGCACATCCATAAATTCACAACAAACTTTACAAGTTAAAAAAAATTGAGATCTCCATACATCTTGTTTTTATCAAAATATGGAATGAGTCGCTTGAGCAATTCTATGAGGCTTTAAATGCTCCCCAACAGCGTTGAAACCGATATTCAAACAAGCACACACCAACTGCCCCTTACCTAGCTATAGCTTACCCATTGCACTGAGATAATGGTTGAAGGCCTGGCAAGGAGGACTTGGGGTTTGTGTTGACTTGTCACAACTCATGGGTGCCGGGCTCCTGTCTGTGTCAAAAGAGAAATACCCACTGGAGGACCGGGACAGCAGAGAAGATCTTCTCACAAAGATGAAAAGTGGGGATCTGGTAGCAAAAGGGCCAGGGCTGGCCGGTGGGGCCAGCGGGCCCTGAGGGCTGCCGTGGGGGCAGCGGTCCCCTTCGCCGTCGGGATTACCTTGCGATTCTGTCTGTAGGGAGGTAGGGGCCCCAGGCCTGAGCTGGGGAGGCCTCTCAGCAGGCTGCAATTGTCCACCTTCTCTGTCACACTCAGAACTTACATCAGAAGGTTGCTTGGCCATTTGGTCTTTTTTTCTGCAAGGAAACCGGAGGGGAGGAGAGACAACAAAACGATTATCTTCAGCAAATTAAGTTTTAAAATAATTTCATCCACTCGTTAAGAATTCTAGAGTCAACCTCAGATTCTTTGTTATGTTGTTTGCTTTTCTGACTATCTTCCAAGTAAGATCAAAAGTGCACCCAAAATAATGAAGGTGTGTTTATTTTGATGCAGGGTGAAACTAAATCAGACTACCAAACAAAACAAAGTATCAACTCCATAGCTTGTGGAGTCAGTTGGTGCGCTCACGCACATACACAACCACAGAAGTTTTAGGAGAAGCAGCTCATGGGAAGTCTACATTTCGTGCTTTTCCTTCAGGACAAACTTGAATCAAGTCTGAAAATCCCAGCGGGCTTCCATTTCCCGGGCTCAGATGCGGCGCTGGAGCACAGGAGCGGGCGCAGATGCAGAGATTGCAGGCGGCTGGCCGCCTTCCCTGCTCCGGCCCCATTGTTTGCCGAAAATGCTGAGGGCAGCAAGTCTGGAGAAGGTTTGGCAGCGGCCGTCAGTCGTAGTAAGTGCGTCACAATAGAGTTTGTAACTCCGAGCGCAGCTCCGCCCGGGTCGGGCGCCCTCGGCCGCAAGGTCCCTCCTGCTGCCTGCCCTGAGCGCCACCCCAAACACTAAACCACTTCTCTCCCGTGCAACCTTGCCGAAATGTGCACACTTCCAAATGGGGGCCTTCAGAGACATCCCTTTGAAAGTTCCACACCTAGCTACGTGCGCTAGGCAATACCCGGCGCAAGGCTGACTCTTTCCCTCCCCGGGCCACCACACCGAGACTCACGTCCGCCCCTTCCCTTCGGAGCGCAGCGTGTTGTTCCGATCGGACGACCCCTGCACGTCGCCACCGAGAAGGCAAGGGAAACAAAGCCGGGTCCTGGGCTCCAGGGCCCCGCGCCTGCCCGTCCGCCCTCCGCCACGCTCCGCCGGGGAGCCCAAGGTTTCGCGCGCCGCGCCTCTGGCCCGCGCTGCACCGGCCACCGCCGGGATCATCCTCCGCCTCCTCCCGCTCCGCCCCTCGCGCGCAGCTCCCGCCGCCGCGCGGGCACCGCCAGCCCTGCGCCCCTGGCGCCGGCTGCTAGTGCTCCCCATTGGCCCGCGCGCAGTCGCTCCTCACCGTAACCAATGGGCAGAGGCGGCGGGGGCGGCGCCTACGGGTCAGGCAGCCGAAGGCAAGGCGATTGTTGACAAACTCGCCTCCCAGCGCCGCGCAGACAGTGCCGGCCGCCGCAGCTACGGCTGGAACTTAGGGGGCCGGGCTGCTTTGCTTTGCGCCCCGCCCCGCCCCAGGGCCCGGCCGGGACGCCGCGCGCCTTGCGGGAATTCCCGCCGCCAAGGCATCAGGACATTAGAGACAAAGCGAGACCCGCACCCTTAGGAGATCCGCATGGGGCCACGATCACACTCCAGGCCACTCCGGGCAAAGGCCCTAACGGCCTCCGCAGTCCCTAGCCGAACTTCTTAGCAACTTCACCTGCTGTGCCCCCATGTGCTACCGACATGCACCAAATATGAACGACCCTCTCCGGTCTCGGGCGTGCACATCCAGACCTCCGCCCCCACGGTTCAGTTAGCCTTGCACAAGCAGTGCCTGCCTCGGGTGCATTAGGCTCGCGAGCTCAGGGGTCCGCCAGCCTATGCGACTGGGTCTCGGTGCGATCGGGCTAGAAGGAGTAGACAGGGCAGTCATCTGGCTGGAGCTCGGAACACGCGTAGCCTAAGTGATCCTAGGGGGCTTACGGGGTCTCTTGTCTCCTGTAGATACGGCGCTCCTCAATATCCACAGGACGCTCGCAAAAAGAACCGGGCCGCCCGCGACATCCGGAAAGGCGAAATTGACCACTGTGGCCAAACTGGCTTGAGTGAGTACAAGCAAAGTCTGGGCGCGTGTGATTTTAATACTCAAACCTCCGCAATGAACCCGCGCCAGCGAAGAGTTAAGTCTACCCGCCCGCCGCTACTGCGCGGCTACTTCTCCCGGGCCGTCTGGGTCGCGGCGACGTTTCCCGGCTGGACGCACTACGGGCACTACGAAGCGGGACCTCCGCTCCAAGCCGAGACCAGGCGCCCTCCTGGCCCGCGAGAGATGCCTCAGCGGCCCCTCGTGCGGCATCCCGGCCCAACCCGGTCTTCGGCTAAGTGCCCGCAGCTTCCGTACCCACGACCCTTCCCCAGAAGTGCCTTGGCACGCAGAGACCTCGACCCGACTCCCAGCGTTCGCCTCCTGCAGCCGCGCGCCACGCGGGACAAACCAGCGCCTCCACCCGCACGTGCGACACCAGAGACAGATGAAGCCGCAGAGGTGGCTGCGGCGCCTGTCTTCTATCCATCCCCAGCCTGCGCCCCGGGAGTCGAGGAGTGTTTACCTTGCGTTTCTCAGTCCGAGAATCAGAGTCAGACATTGGGTGGACGAGGGCCAGGGGAAGGGCGCCGAGGCGGTGGCGGCGGGGGCAGCGGAGGTGGTGTGAATCCAAGTGGAACACAGCTCGCGGAGCGGCTGCAGGAATCCGGTGTCTGCAACGACAACGGCGACGGCGGCAAGGACCGCAGAGCTCCAACCAGCTGTTGACCCAGTGCCTGCGGGGAGCGAAGTGAAAGCAGCCTGCCCCAGCCACTCTGCTCTTACTGAGCCCCCGCTCTGGCGCCCAATCACCGCGGGCTCCGCCCCCCGCTCAGTCCGGCCCGGGCAAGCCGGAAGGTAAGCCCCACCCCCCACGGCCCCCAGGCCGCTGGCGCGTGCAGGCTGCGACAGGTAGTGGGGAGGGTGGCCCCGCCGGCTGTCCTGCAGTTTGCGTGCGCCGCCCACCCCGGCGTGTTTACCCTAGTGACTTGGCCTGTGGGCAGCTGCATGCACGCCCATCCTCCACTCAGAATGTACCCGCCCCTCCCGGTCCGCCCGTGGCGGCCACCTCTCAGAGCGGAACTTAGGGGGCGCTCAGGGCACGCTGCTCTGTGTCCAGCCTGGCCGCGGCCGCCAGTTGGAAGCCTCAGGAGGCGCCCCTGCGCCCTTGCTTTGCGGAGCTTCTCAACCCCAAACCAAAGGGACTAGATTGGTGCAAGGATGGGTACTGTCCTTTCCAAGAATTCCTGGCCTCCGGGGACCCAGATCAGAAAGATGCTTGCCCTTCCTCGGCTGTGCCACAAGCGGGACTCTTCATCACCGCCGCCTTCTGTCCTCATTTAGGCTCTCCCTGGTTTTGTGTGTGTGTGTGTGTGTGTGTGTGTGTGTGTGTGTGTGTGTGTGTGTGTGTGTGTGTGTGTTTTGTTGTTTTTGTGTTCTATATGTTTGTTTCCCCAGTGCAGAGCTGGTAGTGGGAAGGACAGTTGAGAGACCAGGGAAGCTTCGGGGAGCGATGGGCGTGCACGATAAAGCAGATAAAATAGGGGAATGAGAAAGTTAACTCGAAAAGAATAAACAAGGAAAAGGAGGTGGGCTACCAAAGAAAGATTGTTGCGCCATGAGCTGTACTGGGATCCTCAAAATTTATTGGGCTCACAGAGTGCCGCCTGGAACTGTCTACCCATCGGCCGGCTGAAGCTGGCGACCGCGGAACAGCGGAATTCAGGGCAAGCTAGGAAAGCCAGAAGGGGGTTGAAAAATCCCCTGACCCTCCTGAGGCCTTCGTGACCCTAACCGAAGTCTCGAAGTCAATGGTGCCATGTGCGTCCCCACCCCCAATCTCTTCTCTTACAGCGGCAGCCGAGAGTAGCTGGTCTGGAAATGGATCGTCCCCACACGTGAGGATTAAAGAAACTCGATTTAAGGGCTACCCAACCTGCATCCAGGCTGGCAGCAAGAGGGACGTGGCCTTTTCATGAGGATCAAGTGTCAGGTGGCCTGTCGTCCCACCGTTGGACCATCTTGGTCATTTTGATGTTTATAAGCGGACCTAACGTCACCGTGACACAGCAAAGCCCCAGGCTAAATCTTGACTCTTAGGTGAATCCTGAGCGAGATCAAAGAAGTCATTGGTTCCCAGGGAAACTGGAGGGCTCAGGACAAAGCCTTGCTGGAGGTGAGGGATGGTCGCTATAAGAGAGCACAGGGCAAGGGCATGGATGCAGTCAAGTACACCGCCGATCCAGGTCTGTCTTGACCAAGGCTGTGAACCAGTACTGTGCCTTGACCGACCACTCGGCATCCCACCCATGCAGCCCAAACTGCTGCTGCTACTCCGGGAGTCCAAAACCAGTAACAAGTCTGCCTGCTCCACGCCCTCAGCGGGCAGCCAGGCGCCTCGACTAGCGAAGAACCACACAGGGATGGGGGGGGGGGGAAGCTCCGGTGTTTCTTCTTCGTAGGACCAGGTTGCTCTGGAGTCTTCCGATTTTGCAACCCTGGACACACTAAAAGAAAATTTACAGGCACTGGGGAAAGCAACGGACTGGGCTATGTGCTCTTATTTAGGGCTGAATTAGGAAGCCGGGCTGGAGGCGGAGGCTCTTGCATCACCCGCGAACAAGGCAGTCAGGGGAGCTTCCACCAAGTGCCTCCAGTAAGGTAGCCGCGGGCATTTGGGCCCATGCAGTTTCTAGGGTTGTGTCGGGAGAACTCCTGGGATCGGAGTTGACGGCGGGGAAGAGCAAGGTGGGAAGGGCCAGTGGATCACCCGTGCCTTCCCGAGGCTGCCAACGATGTGGAGGAAGGGAATCGAGACGATGGCTAGAGATGAGAACGAAACCGGGCAACGCCAACTCAGAACACAAATGAGAAATTCATTTCCGCCTGTGTAATCTCTCCAAATTCCAAAAACACTTTATTCCAACTATTCCCCAGACCCGCCATCCCTACCTCTCCAAGTCGCGGGAGCACCTTTCTACCGTTTAATATATTAAACTTTTCACACGTACGCTTTTCTGAAGGCTAGGTAACAGTTTAGCGAGGAGAAACTTGTTGCGCATGATCCTGCGGTCCGGAGATCGCCTACCTGGTAAGACTAGGGCGACTCCGGGCTTAAGCTCTCCTCTCTCGACAGCGCATTTCCTCACAGAGTTGGAGCAAGTCTGATTCACTAATCATCCCTTGTTGAACTTTTGCCCGAGCTTGGAGAGGGTGGAGCTTTCCTCCACCCCTTTTGCCTAAGGGTGTTTGATTTTTATGTTTTGATTTTTTTTTTTCACCCAGCCCCAATGTCTTTCGAAGTCTCTGGGAATCTGAGTCACCGCTGACGGTAGAGATCTTTGGTGGCACCGTGCGGTGGGCGAGACGATTGTCTGGGGATCCATGGCCATGGGTGGGAGAAGTCAAGGCAAGGGCCAGGCGAGGTTACTAGACCTGGATAAGTCACTATGCTACTGGGGCGTCCATCTAGGGCTCCCTCTCCCGGACAACTTGTCGTGCTCCTTGCCAGCCTTAGCCGGACCTCCTCCTCTGCCTGATGAAATTCCCCAAGGTGGTTGCCCTGCATCTGCCACTTTGCCCTCTGCTCCGGTTCTAGCCAAATATTCGGAAGATGGGACACTAAATTTCTCGCCTGGCTCACAGCTTGGCCAGTCGAGAGCGCGTCCCATTCTGCACCAGTGGCTGCGTGGGCGCCGGGGAGAAGGCCTCCGCAGCCCCGGTATTGGGGATTCCCGCTGTTGGTGCGTGGATGGTGGTGTGTGGAATATTGAAGGCAGAGATCACCTTCAGGGAGTCATCCTTCACGGACTCGCACAAATTCAGCAACTGCAAGACATGACACAGAGGGACAGGTCAGATGTGCTCTAGCTCATGGAGGACTTGCAATCTGCTCCTCAGAAGTGCAAAAAATGTTGGGTTACACAAATAACACAGGAGTTATTGTTTCTAAACAAACCGTGTCTTCTTTAAAACCTCTAAGTCTCTGACCCCCGGGTTGAGCCGAAACTTAAGTCCTCCCCCATCCCACCCCCTACCCCCACCCCCCGTAAGGGTTTGAGGGTAGCGGCTCTTGGCTCAGACATTTTGATAACTAGAAACCTAGGTCTGAGACTTAAAGCTGCCCTCTCTCCACTCCTTCCTTCTTCCCGCCCTTCCTCTCCACCTCTGGAGTGCCACCCTCTGGCGCACAGAGGCAACTGACAAGAACTTCTGAATATATGAGCTGCTGAAAAGATCTGCCTCATCTCACCAGAAAGGTGCCAACAGAGTCTAGAAGGCAGTAAGGAGGGTCCCAGATACTGCAGTGGACCACTAAACAAACCAAGGCTTGACGTCAGTCCCTTCCCGGCCTCTCCAACTGCGCAAAGTCGACGAGTGGTCGACCCACTCTGCTAGACAGTGCAGGCACATCAGGTCAGACTTCCCAGAAGAAGGGAGGGCGGTTGCAGACCAGGGCTGTGTTTCTCTTTCATTTTCTATGATTTAGACACCAGCACCATCCCAACCATCCACCCACCACCCCTACAAGGAAGCAAAAATAAAGAATTATTTTTCTAGAACTGAACAAGGGCAGAGGCCTGTTTTCCTTTCCCCTAAGCAACTTCATACTGAACTCTGACACTTCAAGTCTTTGTAAAGTCTTTGACTGACTGCACCACAACAACCTCCAGGCTCATAGTTTCTTTTTGTGGCTTTAAAAGCCACTTTTATGGATGTCACTTTGTCCTTGTGTGCTATCCATATTTTAAGAACCCCCCCCATCAGCCCTCCCCCAAACACTTCAGGTGTTTAGAAACAATGGAGACTCTTTGGAGACTCCCCAAAAAGAGGAAGAGGAGGAAGAAGTATGGAGGGGAAGGCATGTTCAGGGACTTCTTCCTTCAAAGTGCACCCTATTTCCCAATGATTTCTAGTGAAAAGCTTCATTCTTCACACACCGTGGTTAGGCACCACCAAATAAGTACTGAAATGACTTTGATCACATTTGCAAGATGCGACAAGACAGACTGTCACTAACCAAGATTTCCAAGTCTGTAATTAATACTCTCGACAAATTCCCAACTAATCTGTCAACTGTTGATGTCTTCTACCACACATTTCAAAGCCACAAGACGGTATACCCAGCCCCTGAACTCGCCATGTGTACTCATGTAATTATTCAAGATAATGTTCCCTTTGGGTTTCATTAAGGCAGATAGGCCAGCTCTTGTCATGGAAGCTGCCAATGAGGGAAACTCACTTTGAAAGAACACTGGGTTTGGTTTGTAGACTTAAAGGCTAGAGGTAGAAATTAGAGAAAGTGATTTCTGTTTGCTCTAAGGAAGAGTTGTAAAAGAAAAAAATGCTGGTGAAGAACAGTATTTTTATGCTCACTGTTCTCCAGGGGTGAGAGCCCACCTCAGACACTGGAAAAGAGCAGAGAATCGGCTAGGAAAACCAAATATCGACTGCCAAGATAGTTTCTAAACCTCAGGTCTGGAGTAGTCTACAGCATCCTCTTAGCTTTCCCATCCTTACTTCAACAGAACCTAGGATGTGTAGCTGGAAGGGCGTGGCAGGGCTCCCACACGCCACTCCCCTCCGTCTTTTCCTATTAAGATCATAATCCTCAGCCTTCATTTACTCACAATATGCGAACTGTGGTTCTGCCCTGTGTCAGAGACAGCACTGGACTTGAAAAGTGTATGTGCACATCGCACACTGCAGACAGTCATGGCCTCTTCCATCTAGAAGCTGTTGCAGAGTTTCAGGGGCTCTAAAAAATGCAGTGAGTAGGGAGCTGGCAATATGGCTCAATGGTTAAGCACACTTGCCACTTGCAGAGGACCTGGGGTCAGTCCCTGACCCCCACATGGTGGCTGACCACTGTCTCTAACTCCAGTTCCCGGGATCGGGTTCCTTTTCTAGCCACACCCCCCCCCACCCCCCACCCCAGCACCAGGGACATATATGGTGAACATACATACATGTAAGCAAGCATACACGTAAAAAAAAATAAATCTTAAAAGTACAATCTGCTTAATAATAAGAAGTACTTGAATGTGGCCTGGATAGATGGCTCAGTGGTTACCAGCCCTTGCTGCTCTTCCAGAGAATCCAAGTTTAGTTCACACCCAGCACCCAGGTCAGGTAGTTGTGAACCTGTTCCCAGGGATCTGTCACCCTCTTCTGGCCTCTGCAGGAGTGTGTGTGTGTGTGTGTGTGTGTGTGTGTGTGTGTGTGTGTGTGTGTGGTACACATACAGCCTAGTAGACACACATGCACACAGACATATAAGATAAATACAAACCGGAAAGCAAGCAGAAGCATGGGGCTCCAGGAGACCCTGAGTGTGGATATTTGCCTCTGTAACCTGGGGCAGAGGCTCCTGTCTTGTTCCGCTCCTTACATCCACCTACTTGCATATTTTCTTCTCTCATTTGCCTCTCCCAGCACCACCATATCCAGTTAGGAAGAGGAGATGGCCTAGAAGCAACAGTCTCTGAGCTTCCCATGCTCTAAGCTTTCACATTTCCATCCAGCAAGTCCCTGACCATATAGGAATTTGCAGGGTATGGTACCCAACCACTAGCTGCACTCTGTGCATAGGTCGTCCTGCTTCTGTGTGTCTTGCCTCTGTTTCCAGCTCAGATGCTTTTGGGGAAACCCATGTTGAAATACGTGAAGAGATGCTGCTCTCCTCCTGCTTGGACACTGTGCCAGCTTCTTTATATCCATCCCATGTGTTTGAGAGGACATGTGGCTCATGGCTCACTTAACCAGAAGAAGGTGAAGAAAATGAATTCCACAGCCTAGGCCTTGAAGAGGCTCACAGACCCTGCTCCTGTTCTCCTGTGACCCTGATAGTGTCCAGTGTCACTTGCTAGAGGATGGAGACCTGATGAAGAAGAGCTCAGGAGCTTTGGTCAACAGCCAGCACCCACTGCCGATGCAGCAGGGGGCCATCTTGCTTCCCCTGACCCCAGTATTGTTGTGCGCACTTGACTGTAACTCCAGGAATCATCATCACACATAAGACTCCCCAAAGAACTGCCAAGGCCTAAGCCACGTAGAACCGAAATTAATTACTATTAATGGCTTAATGTCCAGAAGAGTGAAGCAAATAAACTTGCTATATCAATTGTACCCCATTTTTGAAAGGAGTCCATTGGAGCTGACACCCATCTTCTAGAGGACTGATAAGTATTAAGTTCCTGTCCATCATTTTCAGCCAACTTGATTTCTCATGAACCTGGATATTGGGAGAGAAACCAAAAGAGAAGAGGAAGTGGGGCTGGGGATGGCTCAGCAGGTTAAAGTGCTGCCTGCTCTTGCAGAGGACCTGAGTTCAGTTCTCAGCACCCACATGTGGTCACAACCGCCTTTAACTTCAACTCCATGGGATCCGTGTGTGCATGTATACACAGACACAGAGACATACACACACACAAATGAAACAAATCACTTTAAAAAGCAAGGGAATCTTCGAGGCTGGAGAGACGGCTTGGTTGCTGAAGTGCTTGCCACATACCAGAAAGGAGCCACATGTATGCTAGTTAACAAGAGGCAGGCATCAAATCAACAGGTACAGTTTGCAGTTGCCATGCTGGCCAGCTCTGGGGGTGGAGGTGGGGATTCCTGGGTTTTGCTGGTGTTTGTGGGGGGGGAAGGGAGGGAAGGAGAGATGGGGGAGGGAGGGAGAGAGGGAGAGAGGGAGAAAGGGAGAGAGGGGGAGGGAGGAGAGAGGGAGGAGAGAGGGAAGGCAGAGAGCTACTGAGTAAAGCATTCAATGTGGACACTGGCTCCCACACTCATCCACACTTACACCCAGGCACATTACATACAAAGGAAAGGGAATCTTCAAATAAATAAGAAAATGTTTAATCTAAAGATGTGATGGGGACAAAATTCAAGCTGCTAGTGAAATGAAGTGTCTGTATTACTTCTGTTTTACTTTTGATACTGGGTCACACTATGTAGCCTGGAACTTACTAGATAGATCAGGTTGTTCTTAAACTAACAAATACTTGCCCATCTCCACCTTTCAAGTGCTGGGATTAAAGGTGTGCACCACCATGTCCGGCTTCTGTGTTACTTGTGGCTATCAGGTTAATATCTTTGTCCCTGCTGTGACATATAACTGGTCTCCTCACTAAACACCCAGAGGCCGTGTTCTGACACAATCCCTACCTATTTGTCTACCTTGAAGATTTGTATCATGACTAATTCTGATTGCCAACTTGATTAGATTAAAAAACATGGGGCTGGTTCACAGTGGTGCATGCCTTTGATCCCAGCACTTGGATAGCAGGGACAGAGGGAATTTCTGTGAGTTTGAGACCAGGCTGGTCTACAGAGTGAGTTCCAGGACAGCCAGGGCTACACAGAGAAACTCTGTCCAAAGCAAAACAAAACAAAACAGCAAACAAATAAAAAAAAGATAATTTTTGAGGTCAATCTTTGACCTCTACATGCATGCTCATACTCATGAGTGAGCACACACATATGTGCTCATACAAATATAAACACACTCATATATATATGTATACATGTATATATACATATATATATACATATATATATATATGAATACACACATACGCTGTATACACATGAAAATGAAAAAACAGTGGTGGTAGTGCTACTGCTGCTGCTGCTGCTGCTGCTGCTGCTGGTAATGGGGGTGATGATGGTTTGTGGTCCACAGGCTTGAACCCAGGATCTCATGTTTGCCCAGCCCTTCCATGATTATTATCATAGATTCTCTAGTTAGCAATAAATATGACCTCTTTGTGCGCTGGCATTTCCTTTAGTGAGAATGCTAAATCACCATTACCTAAAACAAGAGTGCTGACACAGAGGCATTGATTTAACTGCGTTATAAAAGCGTCTGACACTGATTCAAACTGCTGCTGATTCATAAAAGGAAAAGTCTCTAAAGAAGTCAAGTATGCATGGCTTTCCTTTTAGAATACAGGAAACCATATGAAAGGATCAGCAATGGAATTAAAGTAACCACAGGGCCGCGCTTGGTAGCATTTTTAACAGACAAAGGCATTTACACAAAACGAGAAAGAATATTCAATTAGGTGGTTATCACAGAGCTGCAGCGCACTACTTTCACACCTTTTAATACCGAAGAATATGGTATCTGAATCAACTGATGGTTTAGTCTGATAAACACAGAACCGATTTGTGATTTTTCAGTCACAAAAACTTCCTCAAGGGCAGAAACCTCCCAGATACACGAAATACAGTATTAACTACAGCTGTCCCTTTGGTGTCTCCAGGGAGTGCTTCCCAGACTGAGATACTGTCTGAGAGAGAGAGAGAGAGAGAGAGAGAGAGCTGTGGGTGCTTAAATCCTTTACCTAGAATGCAGCGGTATCTGCGACCCCTTCAGATCACCCCTGTGCTTCCCACCCTAAGCAGTCTAATATTCAGCACGATGGGAGTACCAGAGAAGCACTTGTCACTGCGCTCCAGGTTTCCCAGTTCTCACCATTTTGGCTCATCTGTTAGTCCCTCCCGTCTGATAAGCCCACACTTCTGTCTGTCTGCATTCTACACAGTCTTTCACCCCATGTTTGAAGCATCTAGGGACTTTGGCTTATCCCCAAGGACATCATGATTTCTCTATGAGGTTACTTCATCGTTTTGAGCACAGCACTGGCTGCTTTGTAGTGTAGCTTTGCTTTGTATGGATTCTGTATCTTCTTCACTTGAGAGCAAAACTCTCTCCTTTCTTAGGAGCCCTTACAAGTTGCTATTAAAAGCATTTGCGTCTATGAAGCTAAAACGTCCAGGACACCCACCTTCTTGATAATAATAAATCCATACTCAAAAGTCGAATACTTAGAGAGGATCCAAGTAGGGTGTGGACTTCGTAGGCTTAGGTATACAAGCAAATGCACAAAAATAGTTGTGTGTACACTACATCTGGAACATGTAACTGGGATATGTACAATTAAAATTAAATATGTAAAATTAAAATTTAATAGCCTTAAGAATATACTAATTAAGGCTTAATGCAGTGAAGTATGCTCATGAATTCTATTGCTCATTAGAAAGATCTGCTGGAGAGAAATGACAGGATGGAGTGACACATCATGTTCACAGACGAGGGTTAGAGCATCAGATCTTTCCAAACTGAGATTAGAGTCAACGTAAATTCAAGCAGGAAATATACAAGCGATTCTAAAATGCGTAGAGAAATTAAAATAAATAGGGTAGCCAAAATAATTTTGAAAAGGAATACAATACACAGGAGACTTGTATTATCCAATATAAAATTGATTACAACAATCAAGACAAAATTAGTAAAAATGACAGACAAGTCAATGAATGGAGTAAAATATGAAGTCCCTGAACACCTCATAATCATATGTTCAAAGGATTCTCCCCAGAGAAGGCAAAATACTTGAATGGGAAAAGGCAAGTTTATTACCACATAGCGATTAGATACTTGGCTAATTTTATGACAATTAACCCACTTCTACCCCATCCTATGCTCAGAAATTAATTTGAGGTAAGAAGTAGACATCGCTGTAAAAGCAAATGTCATTTGCTTTCTTGGAAAGTATAAGGGCCAATCTTCACAATTTTCAGTTAGGTAAAACATTTTAGAAAAGGCACAAGGGCACTAGTAAAAAATTGAAAACTGACAACTTACACCAATCAATTAAAGCCTGATTCTTATTAAAAGATATTAAGAAAATGATCAGACCACAGGATGGGAAAATTAAAAGTTCTCATATTTACAGTGTCTAGCAAATTCCTACCACATAGCACTATGCAGTTTTTAATAGGACAGAGGACAAAATCACATATTTCACAAAAATATGAGGACATATCAACGACCAATAAGCACTTGGAAGGATTCTCAACATCACCAGATGTCAGAGATGGATATTAACACAGCGAGAGAGCATCCCTGTGAGTACCCATGACCACTGCCTCTCTGGGACAATGAGACTCTGTACTCAGGGACTGTGCCTGAGGTCACCTGGAGGTGAAGGCCAGTTGCTGGAGGCCATGACACATCAGAGTCTTAAAGAAAAGAGCCATGGAGAGGGAGAAGAGACATCAAGAGGCCAGAGGAATCTCCATAAAGAAATACTAGCCGGATGGGAAATATTTCAGAATGGACTAACACATCTCAGACATACACTGGGCAGAGGGATCCAGTCTGTCTGTTCCATTCTCAAGAATTTCTGCAGCAGGAGAACTGAGTTACACATACACAGTCACAACTGCAGGGGACGAGGAAGGCAGGGGAGAAAACTGGCTCCCAGAAACGTCTCCAGCCATGGACACTTTCTCCAATGTGATTAAAGCCTGTGTTATACAGTCTGCCCTCTGCTAAAACTCATCAAAGTGTACCAAAATTTACATATTTCATTGTATGCAAAATAAGCCCCACTTTTCCATATTAGTTTTTAATTAAAATGTCTAAGTTAGAGGAAAATGAAAGACAAAAGGCAATTTTGGGGGAAACAGTATGTGACTGCAAACTTTAAACTTTAGTTTTTGTGAAAGATAACAGAAAATAACATCTGCCATCTCTCTATATAAAGGGTGCCTTTTGACTCCTACAAAGAAGGGAGAACATAGTAATATAGTTTTACATTTATGTAGTGTGTGTGTGTGTGTGTGTGTGTGTGTGTGTGTGTGTGTGTGTGTTTTAAAACACACCATATCATGCATGTGAAAGAGAACAACTTTTGATAGTTTGGTAGTGTGTTTTTCCCTTCCATCCTGTGGACCCCAGTAACTAAACTCAGGTAGTCAGGCTTGGTGGCAAGTACTCTGACCAAATGATCCTGCTCAATGGTCCAATAATACAATTTCTTTAATGGAAAATGCAATGCATTTTGTTTTCTTCTTTACCGTAAAAGGCCAGCCCTTCTCAGAGTGAGCCCCCTGTTTGGAAGTCAGCCTGTACGGCTCTCAGGCCAGCTATGCCTGGAAGGGATGCTCTAGATTAGATGAAAGGCAATAAGGTCCCATGTTCAGAGAGTGTAGGAAGTGTAGGGGTGGTTCTGATGCTAAGGTCCTGTTTCCTAATTGGTTCTTGATCTGTCAGTAAAGATGCCGTGGGCCAATTGCCTGACAGAAGGAATAGGCGGGACTTCCAGGTCCCCATAGGCAAGCTAGCAGATGCAAAGGAAGGAAAGAGTTTTTGCCATGCTTTGGAGGGACAAAAGGTGACCAGCCATGTGAAATCTCGGGAGAAGCAGTCATAGGCTGTTCCCAGGCGGGAGGATGGGGTGTTGAGCTGGGGCTAAAGGTAACTGAGCAACTAAAGTTGAGGACAGATTTGGGGTGCTGAGGTAAGAGTATTGGGGAGGGCACAGAAGTTGTAGGAGATTAGTAATGCCCAACAATTGAGCCAATAAGACAAGTTGAAATTGAACAACCGTGTGTGTCTGTGTTTTTCATCCATGGATTTAATATTCTCTGGGTGGAGATTGGTAGCTCAGTCCCATTTCCTTCAGAGCTTAGGCGGGGGGAGGGAAGGAGTAGCAAAAGCTACAGCCAACAAGGGAGACTCTTTAGTATGAGGCCAGGGGAGCAGAAATGGCTCAGGTAAAATGGGACTCCCAGAGTCAACTGACCTGAGAAATTCAGAAAGTTCTCTGGAAAGGACTCTGATGGGGCTACAGCCATGGCTCAGTGGGCCATGCTGCCCCAGAGCGCCTGAGGTCCTGTCCCAGCACACTTGTGTAATCCCATCCTTTTCTTTGCACAAAAGTCACTATTAATGCTCATTCTGAGAAGACAGATTCCCTCTTCTCTTAACCACAATGCACACCCTAGATATTTTATTAAAACAAACCTGAGAGGACTCGAAAGGGTGAAGAAAGAAACAGGGCAGCTAGGGCCTGTGGGCTCCTGGGTGACTGGGATGATAGTTGCCAACTTCACTATATCTAGAATGAACAACAACCCAGAAATGGAGTGCACACCTGTGATCCAGTCTTGCAGTTGGAAGACACAGGTTTTTTAGCCAGATTTTGACATAGGATGACTTATGCTTTCAATCCAGATCTTGAGGCATTGTGGTCATGACAAGCTTAGGCCCAGGCAAAGTAGTACACACTTTTAATCCCAGGAGACAGAGGTAAGCAGCTCTCTGAGTTCAAGGCCAGCCTCAGACAGAGCAAGTTCCAAATCTAGTACATACCTTTAATCTGGGCCACACCTTCTGCTGGAGGCCTACATAAGGACAATGGAAGAAGGAAGGCCCTGTCTACCTGCCTGCACTTACTTGCCAGCACATCTGTTGGAACCTATTTCTTCAGGATTCCAGCTTATACAGAAGACCAGCTGAAAGAACTAATCTCGTGGGCTGAGCGACTACTTCCCACCCACAGCTGTCTATAGTTGGACTGCAGACCGTAAGTAATTTCAACAAATTCCCTTAATAGATAGAGACACTCCATGAGTTCTGTGACTCTATGGAACCCTGACTAATACAGTGACGGTGGTAATTTCCTTGGTTTTCTTTCTGATGCACAGATCCCCAGTGAAGAGATACCAAGAGATGTTGACAAATACCCCAAGGTGCATGTGCTGTCTCTCACCAAAGCACCAGGTAAGGGCAGCTTCCCCACACAGAGTTTTGCCATGCGATTGTTCTAGTTCATCCAAGCCACACAGAGAAAGCTGTGTCCACACTCCCGATCCCTCAACAGGTCACCTGGATAGTCTTCTATCCCAACAGGTTGTAGCGAGATCCTCAGGGGGAGCTGTGCCCTCTACCTCCTGGCAGTGGAGAGCCCCTTTCCTCTTCCACATAGGATCAGAGAAGGCCTGGGGAGAACTTAGCATTAACATGAAAGTGACCAGGCCACATGGGGAAAATGAGATCTTTTCTGTCTTTCCCTACCAGTGGAGTCTGAAAGGCTGACCGAGTTGAACCCCCTGCACTGTGGAGTTTCCTTTCTGTTGCTGGGTTTAAACATTCTGACTAAAGCATCTAAGGGTAGGAAAGGGTTTATTACCACACTCTCAGGTCTGGAGGAGGCAAAGTACAACCTGAAGCAGCCGCTGTGGAGGAACACTGCTGCTCGCTGGCTCGCTGGCTTGCTGGCTTGCTGGCTTGCTGGCTTGCTGGTGCTTGGTTAGTTTTCTTAGGAAATGATGCCACCCACAGTGGTATGGGCCCTTCTGCATCAATTAACAATCAAGATAGTTTTCTCCCTGCCAACCTAATCTGAGCTGTCCCTCAGCTGAGACCACCTTCTCAGGTGACCCTAGACCAGCAGTTCTTAACTTGTGGGTTGTAAGTTCTTTGGGGTCTGAATGGCTCTTTCACAGAGACCAATCACCCAAGACCATCGAAAAAACACAGATATTTGCATTATGATTCATAACAGTAGCAAACTTATGGTTACGAAGTAGCAGCAAAATAATTTTGTGGTTGGGGGCCCCTACAACATGAAAAACTGTATGAAAGGGTGGCAGCCTTAGGAAGGCTGGGAACCACTGCTCCAGACTGTTGAGCTGACAGTCAAAAGCTAACCAGAACATCTAGTGGGGGAACATCTAGATGCAGTGGGGAACTCAGAATTCTTATTCCTGTGACGTGGTGATGAGGTGAGAGAGCCCTACCATTCCCCCACAGTGCCAGAGGAAGCCAGCTAAAGACGCTTAAGCAGATCCAGATTGTTTTGTGACATAAAGCCTCAAACATTCAGGTTTCAATCAAAAGATACTCATCATACCCAGAGCCAGGAAATGTCAGGCTAAAAGAAGATGACAGTGAAGCCAACGTAGAGATGACATGGGTAAGAGCACTAAGCCGCCTGGTAAAAATGCTCCAGTGACTGGTTATGCGCAGGCTTGCACACGAGGAACAGTACCTGCATACAGCCCAGGGTGGTGAACATAGAAAACAGCCCAATGCTGTGCTCAAGCTCAGGAAACAAGAACACCTGGGTCACATGACTTCTGGCGTGTAAAGATGTCGCATCTGCTCCAGCAAGGAAGGGTGTCCAGGCCTTTAAAATTATCAGCATGTACCCACTGCATGGTCTAGCAAGAGCTCTTGGGCATTTACTCTGGAGAAATTAGAATTTATATCCACATAAAATCCTGTACACCAACGTTTTAAAACCCAAGTGGTTTTAGTTTTTTTTTTAAAAGTGGTCTTAACTGTTAAAAGCTAGACTGGTTATTCACACCGTGTGTGAAATGCTACTCAGTAAATATAAGTCAGGCTCTTGACACATGAAACAGCAGACATGCATCTCCAGAAAATGACGCAGAAGGAGAAAGCTGATCGGAAGCGCGTATGTTTTATGCGACCCCTCGATGAAAAGATTATTATGCAAATGAAGAGCAGATGCATGTGACCTGGGATTAGAGAGAGGGGATAAAGGAAGACATATGACCATAAAAGAACCACGTGAGGGGTCCTGTGGTGATGGAGGCACACTACACCCTCCCAGTGTCAAGGTAACCGTATGCTAACCCTGCATGAGATGCTCTAATGCTTTCAAACGGGGGAACTAGGCAAAGAATTGTGGAACTGCTGTGCGTCGTTCTGGACAGCTACAGATGAACGTGTAACCCGCCCCCCCAAACAAAACATTTAATCCAGAAAGAAAACCAATGGGATCATAGCATACGTTTCAAGTCAGATTCTAACAAGGGAGTTTTATACGAGCCCCCAAAGCCCCTCCTTTGATTTTTATGCCTTTTAGTTGGCATATAATGTGCACAAGGAGCTCTAAGCTCAGCAGCTTGCTAAATTATGCCAGAATGAACACACTTATCACACAGGTTAAGAAGTAGAACATCTGCCTCCCAAAAGACTTTAAAAAATAATCCTGCACTCGTACCTAACATTACACCGGCTCAGCAGTAACTCATTAGCTGAGCAGAGTGGGTGCCTACGGCTGTGATGTGGGCCTACGACTTGCCATGTGAGCTGCCCAGCCAGAAGGGTGCAAGAGCCTCAGCTTCCCACAGACGCACCAGCTCCCACAGGTCAAACGTGTCGTCACCCCCACATGCTATGCTTGTCTGGTTACTAAATCCCAAGCGGTGGGGATGGGAAGACACAGGGATGGGGCAGTAGCTAGCGCTGGAGAGATATTTAGTGGTGAAGAGCATTTACTCCTATAGCAGAGGGTTTGGTTCTCAGCACCCACATCGGGCCGCTAACAACTGCCTATAACTCCAGTTCAGGAGGATCTAATGCCCTCTCCTGGCCTCCCATGGCATAGCATGAACATGGTGTACCTATGCCCATGCAGACACATATACATACATGTACATAAAAATAAATGAATAAATGTTAAACATAATAATTGAAGGGAATAGGCATTACCTTCAGGAAATGAAAGGCAACCACAAGGAGATTTGCTTTTGTAAGTGTTAACTTATGACGAAATGGATACACCAAGGATTATTTGTTTCTGTTTCAAGTGAAATCCGTTACATTTTACAGGAATCCTAATAAGGTCACTGTGCATAACTGTGGCTGGGGTGGTCCGGTAGGATCCATCTCCTGAAAAGTCATCTTGGTACAGCACAATCACTCGCAGGCACAAATTCCAACCATCGGAAATTTGTGGCTCCTGGGTTGAGGGTGTGAACCCTCAGAGAGAAGAGTGTCCCACTTGCCAGGCATGTGGGCATCTCCCTGAGGGGCCCAGGCTGATGGCCCTGGAAGAACTCAGGCTGGATACCTGCATGACAACTCCGCTCCTCAGCTGCTCTTGAATGAAGGAAATAGAGGGGTCCCAGTTCATTCCCCAGGTACACAAAGCTCTCCTGAGGGCCCGACGTCTGACCAGGTGGCTGCCAGGTCAAAGTCAGGACGGGCGGCTGGGTATGACCTCGTGTTCTTCTGCTACTGGTTAAACCGAAGAAACCAAACCCCATGTATGTTTTCTTAACCTCGGCTCAATGACTCCAATTTGTCAGTTCAAGCTAGTGCGTCATGTCATCAGTGCACACAGGGGTCAGGAGAGGAAAGGAGAAAGAGGCATCCCCAGCCCTTAGCAGTGATCTGCAGCACTAATCATCTTCCCATCTCTCTGTTTTAGAGTCTTTGGCCCTAGGAACAGATAATTAGCTGGGATAGATGCTCTGGTTGCTCCATTATCCTCCAGAGGGGCACCAGCAGCTGTATAGAAGAGGCAGTGGGTTCAGCTCCATTCTGGTTACCCTTTCAATTCCAACAGGATTGTAAGCCTTTCTAGTTACACGTCCAGTGAGTCAATGCCAGCTGCCCAATCCTCGACCTTGGTCCCCAGCAGGACCCGGGTCCCCTTTCCCTAGCAGACTAGCTCTCACCCCCTTTCCCCTTTGGCAGAGATGTCATAGCAGGGTTTCTATACCTCAGCGCTTGCCCGAAGCCACACTGGTTGGGCTTAAACTGGTAGGAAGCAGAGATCTTTTCTCACTCGTCTGACAAAGGGAACAGTGTAGGCAGTAGCTGAGGGTTTAGGGCCAAGGAGCCTGGCCTCAGTTTCCCACTCCTGTGGGTATTTTCAACACCCACTGCTTGAAAGTTCAGCTCATGCTGCACTGACCCTGCCATCTGAGCATCTGTTGAGCTGCCTTAGGCAAAGGCAGACGGAAGGGAAAGCTAAGTGTTCTTCAGAATAGCATCCAACGGAGCCTAGAAAACAGCCAAGGAGGTCTCTGTAGAAGGTGAAACCTCCATGAACCATCTCCGAGCTTCATGGCTTTGAGTGTGGGGCATACATTCTCCTGGAGGATAGGGCTGAGGCGACAGGTGAACCCAGCATCATCTCTCCACTTACAGCTCTCCCCCTAATTTTTCTGTTGTTTTTCCTTCTCTCAATCTTTCGGCATTTGCATTTATAGTCTGCACTTAGTTCAAAATGAATGAGTAGCTTGAGTGACTATAAACACCAAATATAAATAAATAAAAACCTGTAAGGTACACATGTAATAAACGGGAATCACCCAGCTCCTGAATTAGAACACTGGCCCAGAGAGCCTTGCTTAAGGGACGCTTCTTCTGCACTTTCTTACTCTAAGTCATATTTGAGAATGAAGCCTCTGTGCCTGTACTGGGAAGTACAGGAAGGGCCCGTCAGTCATCAGTCTTGAATGCTTTTTCTCTTCAGCAATTCGACTCTCTGATTGACTGAGCTGAAACTTAAACCCTAGCCGGAACGGTCACTCCAGTAGGAGCAGGCACAGCCAAGAGCCCAGGTCACACCCCATCAGCAGACTCCCAGAAGTTCTCATCCACCCTGGTGGGGAGATGGATCGACTCTTGGGCTGCTGGGCTGCTCTCTGCTTTGTCTTATGAGTGAAGCAAAGCAAAACGTGGGCTCTGCCTGGCACATCTGTGAGTGCATCAAAGAAACATTCTGAGAGTCATGGGAGAAGAGCTCGGGTGGGCTTAGCTCCAGTAAGATGTGTTCCAGCATTTGGGCGGAGTAGTGCAATGTGCTTGAATGTGGGGGTAGGGCTGTCAAAATTCCCTGGACAGAGTTGTGGCTGGTATTTCCCTTCTCATTTTATGAATGGGTTTTTGGTGTTTGACCACTGGGATTCTCATTTTTGATTTCCTATGGCCTCTGAGAGGTAGAAGGTTAGCCCTTTTACTGGGGCCTGGGCTTCCCAAGCCTCCCTTGATTCCTGGCAAATGGTTTATCATCCGTTAATCATTGACATCCATGTTTCAAGTTCAGCAGGAAACAGAACCTAAATCAACATTTTGCTTAGCATTATCTCCACCATACTGAAGAGGGTCCTCTTTGGACCTTCTTGGTTGTGGTTCACTCAACACACATCAACTGGAATGCTTCCTTCAGTGTTGGTTTTGCTATTAGTAAGAGTAATATTACACACTTCTGTATGGTGAAATCTGTAAGGTTTCTCCTCTGCGTACTCTGTGTTTTTAAAAAAGATTTATTTTATTTTCAAGTGTACGTGAGTGTCTCTGTGTGGAGTTACGTGCACATTGAGAGCAGTGCACTCAGTGGCCAGAAGAGGGCGTCAGATTCCTCTGGAGCTGGAGTTACAGAGCATGGTGAGCCTCCTCACACAGGTACACACTTTTCATGGCTGAGCCATCTCTCCAGCCCGTTATTTTTACCTTTTGTCCCAGTCCTAGCCATTTCCCAAGACTTACTGCTCCTTTTCTCAACAAGTGATTAGGAGCCAAGAATGGCTGCCATTTGTTTGCTGATGCCCTGGGTCCCATTTCCTAGCAGGCACATTAAGAAAAGAGGCTTGGAGGTAGGAAGATGCAGGTCTCTCTAACTTTGGCTGGTTCCTGTTTCACTCTGAGCCTGTTTCCTCATCAGAGAGGGAGGAAAAACAAAAAAAAAAACATTCACAGGGTTGGAGGATTGTGTGGAATGGTGCCAGAGAGCCTGTCTGTTCCTGAAAATAGCTTTTGTTATTGCTGCTGCTGCTGCTGCTGCTGCTGCTGCTGGTGCTGCTGCTGCTGCTGCTGCTGCTGCTGCTGTAGTTGTGGTTCTTGCTGACATTGTTTTCCCACACCAACTTTTATGCTGAATATTATCAAAATATTTGGGAAACATCCTCAGAGCCTTATCAGTGATTTGATAAAACAATACAAGTAATTTTAAGAAAAATTGGAGAAATAAGAAAGTTGCATTGCCCTGAAGCCATGTACCATTTCCAGCAGACCTGAGCTTTCTCTTATCTCAGAGGGATGGTGACTGAGGAGAGGGCTGGAGGGGATGACAGTGAAACACCAGGGACAGCACTAAGTAAAAACCTTAACTGGAGACCTCGCCACAACGAGCTGGATGCTAGGGAAGAGGCAGGTGAAGTAATTCCTCCCTGAATTGTACGGATCCTTAGAAGAAACCTCAAGCAAGGCATTCGGTTTAAGGCTGGCCTCATCCTGAATGTCTCTTTGGAGCATCTTGTAAGGTGAAGTAATTCCAATGGACTTTACGGAATCATGGAGACCATTACTCAAAAGCATCAAGCGGCACACACAGAAGGTAACACAGCTGACGTAGGAGGGAACGGAGATAAAAGCTTAAAGATGCAAGAACCTGAAACTGTTACCTGGAGTTATACAACAACGGGGTTTTAATCTACAGGGAAATAAAGGACAAAGTTAAATGTATTTTGGGAGTAGAAACTAAAAAGTGCCCCCAGGGAACATGACAAAGAAAGTGGGGACCTGTTCAGATAAAAAGTCTAACAGCTAGAATAAAACTGGGGTGGGGGATGAGTTAGCCTCAAGGAGAACGACACCCGAGGAGTCAGGGAACTTGAAATACTGGAGGAAACACCTAGGCCACTTTCAAGGACACAGAGAACCCCTGTCTGTCTCATATAGATTTGTCAGAACCATCCTGCTGGGCATCTTCCCATGACCAAGGACCCCAAACCTATTTTGAAGAAAATCTAATGATTTCCTGGATGACTAGAGGTTCCTGAAATGAGGTATGGTGGAGGGGGAGATGATTGAGAGGGAGGTGATGGAGGGGAGATGATGGAGAGGGAGGCGATGAGAGGGAGGTGATGGAGGTGAGAGATGATGGAGGAGAGATGATGGAGAGGGAAGTGATGGAGGGGGGAGATGATAGAGGTGGGAGATGATGGGGGGAGGTGATGGAGGGGGAGATGATAGGGAGGAAGTGATGGAGGGGGGAAGTGGTGGAGGGAGGGTGATGGAGGAAAGATGATGGAGGGGGGAAGGTGGTGGAGGGGAGGTGATGGAGGGGAGGTGACAGAGGGGGGAAGTGATGGAGGGAGGGTGGAGGAGGGAGGTGATGGGGAAAGATGATGGAGGGGAAGGTGGTGGAAGGGGAGGTGATGGAGGGGAGATGATGGGGGGAAGTGATGGAGGGGGAGGTGGTGGAGGGAGAGGTGATGGAGGGGAGGTGATGGAGGGAAGTTGGTGGAGGTAAGGTGGTAGAGGGGGGTGATGGGGGAAGGTAGTAGGGGGGAGGAGGTGGAGGGGAGGTGGTGGTGGGGAGGTGGTGGAAGGGGGAGATGATGAGGGGGAGGTGGTGGTGGGGGAAGTGGTGGAGGGAGAGGTGATGGAGGGAGAGGTGATGGAGGGGAAGGTGGTGGAGGGTGGGGTGGTGGGGGGGGGTGATGGGGGAAGGTAGTAGGGGGGGGTGGTGGAGGGGGAAGTAGTGGAGGTATGCAATTTCCTCATTTTCTTCCTTTTGAGACACTTGTGTGCTCCAAGTTGGCAGTCTAGAAATCCAACAAGGAGGCCTTTGAGCAACCCCATGTACCCTTCCAGAGAAAGGTAGTTCTGAGGCTGGCTCCTTCCTGCTCATCTGATGTTGTGAGGGTCCCACCGTTGACAAGTATGGAAATCAGGTTGCACTCCAAGAATACAAAGCACTTAGGTGTCCTACTCGGCCTGCCTCTGCCGCATGTTTTTCTAATTCAACATTACTGATGCCACAGATCCAAATATTCCCTTATATAACAGTTTCAATTAAAGTAATTCTGGAGAGCTTCATAGGTCCTGTACCTAAGTCAATCCACCCCTTCTCTCCCCATTCCAACTCCTCCCATGTCGTCTCAAACTCTTCTTTAATAGTGTTACATGCATACATGCATACACTCATGTATATGTAAAACACCTATTGAGTCGACAGTGTTGCTTCTATGTACGTATGTTCAGGGGGACAGCTTGATCATCTAAAGATAGCTGACCATGAGCTTGTCCCTGAAGGAACCTGATTTGCCCCTTCACAGCAGCTTTTGATTGCCTATGGTTCGTCATCTAGGGGTGGGGCCTTGTGAGATTCCCCCATCCAGGCTGGATGCCAACTGTGGTCTTTATGTTCGTCTTGCTCAGCTGACCACGTTGAGATTTCATGGGTGCAGCTCTCCTGTCATTTCTAGAAGACGTAATCGAGTAGTGACTTGATCTCTGGCTCTTCATGCTCCTAACCTCTCTTCTGTGTGTAATACTTTCTAAATTAAGTTCTAAGGTAGTGCTGTCCTTGAGAAATGGCCACATCAAAGACATCTGCCGCCTATTCATTGCTTCTCTTAGGGCCACTTGTGCCCTCAAAGTTTATGTGCCAGAAGGACTGGTTCGACTGTTACACTACTAGCTCTTCTTCCAGAGGTCATGTGTTCAATTCCCAGTACTCACAAAGGTGGTCAGAACTGTCTGAAACTCCAGTCCCAAGAAATCCAGTGCCATTTTCTGGCCACTGAGGGCATTGCACTATACGTGCAAGACGTATTCAGGCAAACATGTATACATATAAGATAAAAATGAATGACGTGTTGTCTTCAGCAACAGGGCCCTGCCATCCAGCTGTGAAGCACAGTCCAGAGCCTTGGCAATACCTGTGTTGTGTGGGGTTCCATGGGACCCCTTTGGTCAACAACTCAACAAGATACAGCCCATTCCTGGCACGAGGTTTTACTTGGTGGCAATAAGAGGTCTAGTGGGGGCATTGTCCTCTGTAATACATGGTGACTCCAGTTGGATTCCTTTTCTATATGTATATGTTTTAGGAAGCTCCCAGAGCAGTAGGTTTCCATATGGTTTCTCAAAGGGCACATAGTATCATTTGTCCCTTCCAAAATTCCCTGAATTTAGGAATTCTTCCTATTCTGTTTCCCATGACACTATACTCTTTCTCCTTCCCTAGGAGGTCCATCAGAGAAGCTTCTTCTTGCAGAGATGGGAATTAACACAGACACCTAGAACCAGACAATGTATAGCAAAGGAAAGACTTTGGGACACTCGGTACTGTATGGGATAGCTTTATCAAATTCCCCCGAGGCTCAGGGATCTATGGAAGAAGAGGTAGGGAGATTGTAAGACTCAGAGGGCATGGGTGTCAGAGACCATGGTATCAAGCACAAGACCACACGGCTTCAAGCCAGCGGGATCCCAGCACTGAGAGGGGGAAGCAGCCCCACCCCTAAGGAGGAAGCTACTCATACTTGACAACAGCTGGCGAAGGAATGTCTCTTACTGAGCGTCACTGGGCATATTAACCACACAGTTTGTGTTTTTACAAATCCGTACTGGGACTCTCGAACGACAGCCCCTCTGGAGACTGTTCAGGCTGAGTCTTTGGTCTCTTTGTGCGCTGCCACTGCTGTCCACAGTCTCTCTCCTAGAGCAGGATGGGTTAATGGCCCCACCTTACCTTCAGGCGCTAAGTAGCTTTTCACTTCCATTGTCGATACTGACATAAAAATACCATAGGATTTTCTCCTGAATATGAAGGGTGAATTAATATGCCTTGGAAGGAGTAGAAAAAATATTAATGCTGATCTGCAGTGAGACAAGGAAACACATGTTCCCATCTCTGCTTTCGATGTCAGCAAGTTCAGGCACAGCTGGTTAGCCTTTGTCACTTAATGGAATCCTAACAGTCTGACACTATGCATACAAAGTCCCAAAGGCCTAGAGTCAGTGCTCAGAAACTGGCAACAGAGTAGCAGGGGCATGTTCTAAGAAAGCAGAGAGCCAAAGGCTGCTGCACAGAGACCCTCCTCTGCACCCGAGCTCTTACCTGAGCCCTGATCCGCATGCTGGCCGCAGGAGTCAGGTACTTATGTTCTAAGTACCAGCCCCGCTCCTGGAACAGCAGCTTCGTTCCATACAACAGACAAAACTGAGGAGCGAGAGACAGGAAACAAGCAAACGTTAGAAAAATGGAGAACGTAAGGGTCAGAGGTGACATCACATCATATTTCCCAAAACCCAGAAAGTCCTTAATTAAAATGGTCGTGGTTTGGATGCAAAGTATATGTTTTACTGTTTTAACTTTCCAATAAACCTTGAAAGCAAATCTAAAAGTAGAATAGACAGTCAAATGGGGTCCCTGGTATCAATTCCATTCAAGCAATCTTAACACACAATCAACCTTGATTCACATGTAACTCCCCCCACGTCCTTCCACCCGGGTGACTTTGAATAGATTTGAAAGAAGCATGAAGTTCTGTTTGCTTCCCTGCTCATTCATGAAAAACACTCTGCCATGCCATCTTGATATTTTCCCATTGATCAGCACTTGATTAAACTTTCACAAAAATAGCACTCCTCATTTATATCTTGCCTCGGTATGTTTTTTTCTGTTACATTTCTGAAAGCAAGCACCCTGGGTGACATCACAGTCAGTCATCACCAATCAAAAATAAACTCGTTTTCCAGAGGCAGAATGGCTTTTCGTTTAACTCTTCATTCCCTCACCATTTACTGTCCCACAATTTGAAATTGTGTGTGTGTGTGGGGGTGCTGTGCAAGAGCCTTCGAGGTTCCCCCCGAGCTTCAGCAATTAGACCTCTGACCTTCTCATATCATCTCCACACCCACTCAAGTCCCCTCTGCGGTACTGTGGCACAGAGCCCAGCCCCACCACTCCATCCACAAACACACCTCACCTTCGTATCTCTAAGACAATGGCTTTTGTGAAGATAGTCTTAGGTGGGAAGACAGCTCAGTGACAGGGTGCTTGCCTTTCATGTGTACGAGCTCAGTTTGGATCCTCATCACCCCCTTTGGTAGATAATCCCAGAGCTGTGGAGTGGAGATGGGGTTCATTGGCCAGCCAGTCTAGCCTACCACTAAGCTCCAGGGTCAGCGAAAGACACTGTCTCCAAAGGCAAGAAGAGCAATTAAAGAAGATGCCCATTGTCAGCCTCTGTCCTCCCATAGGGACATGGATGAGTGTTTCTTCCTACACGGGTGCACATACATATGCATATTCACAGTATATGTGTGGGCACATGTAGGAAAAGCACAAGGGGTAGTGGAGTTCCTTACAGCTGGAAACTCTGGTTGTGAGTCAGAAGGGAAAATGAACACAGTGGTAGCCGCCACAGTCTGAAAGAACAGTGCAAACGGGGAGTATAAGGAGAGTCGTGGACCTCAGCCCAGGTGGCTCCCCTGGGAGGTAATTAGGAGACAGGGAAATTCTAACTGTACTGTTCCCTAGAGTCTCCACTGTTCTCTGAACCCAACCGAGTTGAGAGGGCAAGGATCTGCCGTGATTTGAACATGTCCCTCAAGTCCCCCTGCTGGAGACATAATCCTCAAGTTAATGGTACTCCTGAAAGGATGAGACCAATAGGACAGCTTTTATGGAAAGAGAACAGGACTAGAATTCTTGTCCTGTGATGCTCTCTGCCATGTTAGGACGCAGCACGAAGCCAGCCCCTCACCAGACGGAGCAGATGTGAGCACCAGGCTCTTGGAACTTTCCAGCCTCCAGCACAGCTGCGAGCCAAATATATTTCTATTCTTCATAAAGTATCCATTTGGGGGTGTTTTGATACAGCAACAGGGAATAAACTGAGATAGCTTGTATCCATGCATGCTAAGTGGGTCAACTTCCCAGGGAGGTAGCAGGATAGAGAAGAGAGTAGAACTGGAGAGAAAAGATGTTCATCACAAGTCCTAGCTTTAACATCAGCCTCTCATCCAGTCCTACCAATTCAAGCCAAAGTCCACTGAACTGCAGAAAGCTACTGGCAAGCCAGCCTCTGCTACACAATGCAGGCTTAGTTCTACACGCCAGCTATACCCAGGCTCACAGGGCGCTTACTGGCTGTGTGCTCTTTTCTTTAGGCTCTTGGGTTACCTTCCTGTGACACTCTGAATTGTCTTTCAAATTCTGCCTTGTTTCAGGAATACCATTTAGACTCTGCAGAGGCTGCCCTCTTGGCTTGTCCCGGTAAACAGGATGAGTGCTGGCTCTTTGGTTAACAGAATCACATCTAGGTAGAGATACCAAAGGCCCAGGCTTAGTCCCTTCTGTGTCCAGCTCTTCAGGGATTCTCAGTTCGGGAAAAGTCATTTATATCAAGCTCTTCACTGGGGATTGAGGCTATGAATGAGCTCAGAGGAGCTCTAGGAGGTACAAGGATTTACTGTTTGGTTCTGTCTAGGGTCCAACAAAGGTTCTGCCAGGGATGGTCTCCAGTGATTCTTACTACTTACCACTGGCCCTGTAACTTCTGCTGCCTGAAAAACAAATCAGGAGTCTGTGACAACTTCTAAATACCAGGCCTTAACAACATAGAGACTTTTATACTTCTAGGCACTCTTTTCTCCCCTGCGGGGTGTGTGTGTGTGTGTGTGTGTGTGTGTGTGTGTGTGTGTGTGCGTGCATGGTATGTAGTGTATGTGTTTGTGTGTGGTGTGCATGCGTGTGTGTGGTATATGTGCCCATACATGTATATGCAGATGCTGGTGGGGGTGTGGGGATGTGGGGGATGGGGAAAAGGGCTTCCTGAGCTATCCCTCTCTACTTTATTCTCTCAGCATGGAGTTTCTCACTGAACCTGGAGTGAGGCTGGTGGCCAGCAGGCCCGAGTGATTTGTCCAACCCCTAGTGACCTTTCACATGGGGACTTAAACCCAGATCCTCATATTTACCCTGTAAGCAATCTTAACCACCAAGTCGTCTCTCTACCCCTTTTGTCTTTTTGTGTATCTATTTTTCTATTTGAAGCGGGGTCTCATATGTAGCCCTGGCTAGCCTGGGACTCACTTACATAGACCAGGTTGGCCTCAAATTTAAATAAATCTGTCTGCTTCTGCTTCTGTTTTGCCACCTGGCGTGGCCTTTTTGTCTTTAATATAATTTAACTGTTACTTTCCTCTTATTACATAAACTTATTTTTAAAGATTTATTTTATGTGTTTCTGTGTGTCTGTGTGTCTGTCTGCCACATTGTGTGAGGGTGCTCATAGAGAGCAGAAGAGGGTGTCAGATCCCTTAGAACTGTAAGTTACAGGTGGTCCTAAGTCACCTGACATGGGCACTGGAAATCGCACCCAGATCCCCCGAAAGAGCCCCAAGTGCTCTTAACGGCTAAGCCACCCCCTTTTCCTACAAGCTTCATTTTTGTGCTTTCTTTAACCTGATGGCTTCTAGATGTTCGTTCTCTTTCTAATATGCCAGAAAGGAGGAAATGTATCCAGATGTTGTCTCATCTCAAGGTTCATTATGCCTTGAGTTTGTAATCTACACTTTTATATGCAAAGTAAAATACAGTGTACTCTCATACGGTCACATAATATTTTTAAATAAAGTGGGAAAAGTCTCACATGCATTTGGTTTATAATTTAATACTTATACCCTTCCTACGACAAACAGCTTTCAATCAACCCGTGAAGACGTATGTACACCCCTAAGTAAATACTTACAAACTTGTTCTTTTAAAGCTGTCTTCATCGTGTGCCTTACCTCAGGCCCTTTGAAATCACTATGGATTTTGGTTTAATCACCTGATACAATATGACATACAAGTTTGTAAAGTCTTGCTTACCATAGAACCTTTACCCTTCAGAGCTTAATGAAAGAAATGAGGTAACTTTTTCTAAAAACATATGGGTTTTGTTTGGAGTAGGATGACCTAACAGTTAATGAGAGCTGTTGACTTTACAGAATCTAGGATCACCTGGGAGACAAGTCTCTGCTCAGGCTTGGGGAGGGGTTTTTTTTTTTTTTTTATTTTGTTAAGTGAGGTGGGAAGACCTGTCCACTGTGGGTGAAACCATTCCCTGGCTGGCATCTGGATTGTTTATGTAGCGAAAGGAAGCTGAGCATTAATACGCCTCTATTGCCGTCTGCTTCTTGGTTGTGGATGTAATTTGACCAGCTGCGTTATGCTCCTGCAGCCTTGACATCCTGGCCCGAATGGACCAGACCGTAATCCTGAGTTGTGAGCCAGAATACGTCTTTTTTTTTTCTCTTAAATCACTTTTGTCAGAGTGTTTTGTCACAGCAACAGGATAGAAACCACGGCAGTAGAGTGGGTGATTTTCCTCATATCCTGGAAGGTATGAAGAGAGAGACAATCTGAAAATTCTGAAAAGTAAAAGGTTGCAGCCAGATTGGGGAAGACCAGAATTCAAAGCGCATGCTGAACTGGTGGTAAGCTGAAGCTTTCTCTCCTTTAGCCTTCATGAAGCTGGTCCCTCAAGGCAGTGAGCAGAAGCAAGTTAACTAAGCCATGGTTTTCTAGCTGCAAGGGGAGTCCCAGGGAAGCAGTACAGGTAGGATGGGCTCAGGGAAACAGACCCACAAAACCGTGAGCTTCCGAGCTCAACCGTAGCTGTACACGTGTGAATCAATAAGGCTAAGCACAAAAGAGACTGACAACTGAGCCCCAGGACAGAGTCTTGAGAACACAGGGACTAGCGTGGCCAGTGAGTGGCAGGTAGGTAGACAGTCTAAATGGATCAGCCATAGCAGGTGAGTGCAGTATGTAAAGGGAAACAAGGGAACAGCTGTGGGAAGAAACAAACAGAAGCAGGATAAAATGGTGGGCATAGACATCAACGATGACATATGGACATAAACATTAGTACATATGACTTGCATAAACACTGATCAAAGTAGGGGCTTTCAAAATGATTTTTCAAAGTTTAAAAATAATTAAATTATTATTGTGCATGTGTGTGTGTGTGTGTGTGTGTGTGTGTGTGTGTGTGTGTGTGTTTGATGCACATAAGAGCATGGTGCCTGAGAAGGCCACCAGAGATGATGAGGTTACAGGTGGTTGTGAGCAATCTGGTACGGATGCTGGGAACTGATTAGGGTCCCCTGAAAGAGGGGTACACATGCTTAACCCTCAGCCATCTCTCCAGCGTTCTCAAAATTAAGACTCTACTTTAGATAAAATCACTTCATACACCACAACTCAAACCATGGAAATGGACTGGGATAACCCATGCCGAAATGAATCCAAAGAGACCTTCAGCAGCTCTGTCAAGTCAGCCAAATTAGACCTGGGAGCAAAGAAAATACCCAAGAGTACAAGGGGATAAGGAGGAGGACTGAAGAGGCGGTAGACAGATATGCAGCTGAACATGGGGGGTGGAAACAACAGGCATTCAAGACAACTGCTTCAGACACAACCAAGAGACAGGGCCACAGGTGTAACTGGAGGTGTCAACATTAGGCTTCTAGTAATGAGACGTTTAGAGATGTGAATGTCAGCCAAGAGACTACTGACGAACAGAATATCAGCAAGAACCCAGAATTCAACCACCTTATTAGCCAGCTGGTTCACACAGACACAACATTCCATCCCACAGTGGCATAAAACAGATTGTTCTTCAAGCAGTGAACTAGTCAGCAAGACAGACAGACCCTGGATCATAAGAACAATTTTAACAATTAAAAATGTAACTACAGCATATCATTTTAATTCTGTCCGGGCTTTGCACCACATATGTACACAATATATATGCCATATAGTAAATAATACACAGTACATATAAATGTATTATATACATATATTTGTTTCTATATGTTGCTGGTGGTGGTGGTGGTGGTGGTGGTATGTGTGTGTAGTGTGTGTGTGTGTGTGTGTGTGTGTGTGTGTGTGTGTGTGTGTGTGTTGCACCTGATTGTACAGTATGCATATCACAGGTATGGAGACCAGAGGGGACGTTGAGAAGATGGGGCAGAGTATTTCACTGAATTAGAAGATGCTTGCTATTTTAGGCAGGATAGCAAGTGAGCTCTCATGATCTGCCCGTCTCTGTCCTGCCAAGCCCATAGCTAGGCCCATCTTTTCATGTGGGCATTGTTTTCAACTAAGTTCCTCCTGTCTGCAGAGCAGGCTTGCTTACCTACTGAGCCACCGTCCATCTCTGCCTTGTGTATTTTAACTTTCTGTAAGCGAATTCACATTATTGTGTCTTCCTTTATTACTCCTTTCTTGTGATATAATTTCCTCTATTTCCAGATGTTTTCTTTGCTCTACTGTCTGATTTTTTCTGATATTAAAAACATTGTATATCCTGTAATTACCATAGGGCTGACCAAGCAGCCAACAACAATGAGAAACCAAGACTGTCTTGTGACAGTCGGAGACTAAACTGCATTCTTCTTAATAATTTGTAAAAAGAGAAATAAAGCTCAAGGGTCATGAAGAAAATTAAGACAAAATATGCAAATCCTTGTGTGATATAGAGAAAGCCATTCTCAGAGGCAAATTCATACCAGATTTTTAGCTTAAAGAAGAAAAATCAAAGGAAAGCATCTGCCTCAAAAACCTTAGAAAACCAAGGGTAAAATAAATCCAATGCAACCCAACAGAAGAGAAATACGGGATATCTCTCTCTCTCTCTCTCTCTCTCTCTCTCTCTCTCTCTCTCTCTCTCTCTTTCTCTCTCTCTCTCTCTCTTTCTCTCTCTCATATATATATATATATATATATATATATGACAACAGTAAAAATGAAAATGGAAAAGCAATTGCGATAAATAAATGAAAATCAACATTTGTTATTTTAAATTATAATCAACATAATTAACACTGCCCTAATGGGCTTGAGAATGTGAAAATAGACGCACCAATTATTAAGATCATACATGAAGTAGCAGAAAACCACACTGCCACACAGAAACTAAAAGAAAAATGGGAAACTGTGGGCTTCAGTCATGCAAATCTCCCAACTTAGAATGGGGCAGTTTACAGAATATTGTATGTTTCCAAGAATCACATCAGAAGAAATACTTGACTAGAAAGATTAAAGAAATTGAATCCATCATTTTAAAGTTTTTGGAAAACAGCCACGAAGCATGAAGGCCTTGTTGGTGAATCACACTTATATCTAATAAAGAATAACACAGAGTGTACATGATGTCTTCTGGAAATGCAAGAGCAGGGAACCCTGCTGTCTTCATTATTAGGGTTTCTATCCTTGTGTTAAAGGCCATGATCAGAAGCAACTTGGGGATGAAAGGATTCATTTCTCTTACAACTCTCAGGTCACCCCAGTGCACCTACCTCGGAGGAGTGGTTCTTGATTATGAGTGAGTTTTGCACTTGGCAATGTATGTAGTCATTTTACTCATTGACACTGAGAAATTCTATCAGCATCTATTGAGGTAGAAGCTGGGGTTATCCCCAAACACCTTGCAGCGGGCAGGGAAACTTCCCTCCAAACACTGAGGCTGGATGGGCCGAGTATCTATACACATGTGAGTATAACAGCTCTCTGGTACTGTAACAGATACCCAATCTTACCAACTGCAGGGACAGAAAGATAATTTGAACTCACAGTTTTGAACTCCTGAGTCCAGAGATATTAGTCTTGGGCCTCTAATAGGGAGTATATGGTATAGCAAAATATGCTGAGGCATAAAAAAGAAAGGAAGAGACTAGAGTCACGTGTACCCTTTCCAGGACATGCTCATAATAATCTAAAATCTCTCAAAGGTTCTCATCTCTTACACTGCCAATGTAAGCATTAAACTTTTAACATTTGGGAGACATTTATGATTTAAAGATGTACCAGAGTTGAAAAAGGCTATATTATCTTAGAGAATTAAAGGCCTATATTTACATAACAGCCCACACAGGAATATTTACAGCAACCAAACATTTTTTAATGGATGAACAGAAAGACTTGGAGGCCCACACAATAGACTATGACTCAGCAACAAAAAAGAATTACCCATTGAACGTCACAACGACTTGTCACAGTCATCATGGCAAGAGAAAGACATGAATATAAAAAGTTTAGGGCTGCGGACTTCCATTTTCAAAAAGACAAGACTATCTACAGACACTATATCACTGGTTTCCAGGGGGCATTAGAAAGGGAGAAACAAAAATTATAAAGCCACCATAGAAGACTATTATTAGGAATTTAACCATTCCTAATACATAAATCTATGTGTGTAAAATTCAGTTCTATAAATTCCTGAACAAAATCATCAGGCTTCATGGTAACTTAAAAATACATGTTTTAAAAAATTTAGCTCCAAATCTACATTTCAGTCTACAACAGATAGGTCACTCATAAGCCTGTAAGAGTAGAATGGAAGTGACGGAGCTGAGGCAGGAGAATCACCTTTAGCTCTATTCCACCTGAGCTGTCTAGTAACTTCCAAGCCAGTCGGACTTTTCAGCAAGACTTTGTCTCAAGACAAAACAAAAGATCATAGTGATTGACAACTTCCCCTCAGAGATGCAGACATCCTGAGACTGCAAAGCATCTCTCCCGTTTGCAGTGACATTGTGAACACGCCTGTGGTGCTACCAACTGTTGAATTTAACAATACATGATGCTTGATAATAATGAATGTGCACTGAGTGTGGCCCTGATCTGAACACTGACTAGACTGCGTATCATCATCTGTAGTGTCTTCCCTCTTACAAAAGCAGCTGACGGTGAAACCCTCATGCCAGCCATAGCCGCATCTCCTGTTTGCTCTGTCTTGAGTGTGTTAGAGTCCATAGGGCTTCTCAAATCATACCACATTGCTCAACAATGTGGAATGAATGTGTATTATACAGCCTCTTTTGAAATGGCAAACTCCAAGCTGAAACGGCCACATTATCAGAAGGTCTCTGTATCTTAAATCTTGTTCAAGGACCCCCTCCATTAACGTGGCTTCTTGCCTCTTGGATTCTCACAACTATATGTTTTTCCCCTCCGTTACACAGTGCGCCTGCTGGTGTAATTATCTGGTCATGTGATTCACTCCTTGATCACAACATGATCAAAATGCTCATGCATCTTGGAGTGCCCCACTGTGCCCAGGCCAGTATCTGGGCACCATGTGCATTTTGGAAACCAATGAGTTAGGAGAGTCTTGGTTCCCAGGAGCCTAGGCCCACTGGGACCCACAGCAGAAGAACTAAGGGGGCTGCCTGCAATTTATGACAAGCTGGTGGCCTGCAGACAGAGCCCGAGCTGCATAATAAGCTGGGAGATGAAGCAAACGGGTGGAGTTGGCCTGTGGTGTCAGGGAAGATGAACAAAGCTTATTAACACAGGGGAAGAGCAGCGTGAGTACAGAGCAGCTTCCTCCAGCAGCAACCCAGTTCTCTCACTGTGATGAAGTGGTCTGCCTCCGGCCTCAGCCTTTAGCCGCTTGGGATCCCCGTTATTGCCTTGTAAAATTGATGGGCGATGGTGCGATCTTCCAGTTTAAGGAATTTCTGTCAGCATTAGCGAGAAAACACCAGCTTCGCGATTTCTAAGGGCATCCCTTACATCAGAAAAGTGACTTAAATTGGGCTGGACTGGAGCAATGCCTACCTCTGAGCCTTCAAACTCCCTGTTGAGTCCCCTCCAGATCTCAGCTGTGAGCTCAGGTAAGGCGGCCATAATCATTTTTAACCCCAAAGCAGGGAAGACAGTGTGGCGTCCATTTTAGTCTTCTTTTATTTGACCATCTGAGGAACTTGTTCATAATTAAAGTTAAGCTTCCAAACTATTTGGAGATGTGTCTCTACTTAAAAAACCCAACCCAGTATCAATCTTAGTGTTCTAGGAGTGGGAGGTGGGGACAGAGTTTCCTGTGGCTCTTTGGCTGGTTCTGTCTTTAGCACCATGTTCTGTGATAGAGGTGACTTCTCTTTAGGACAGGCCACATGCTGGTGTCATGGTGGATCAAACACACACAGGAGTTGACAAAAGGCAGGGACAGCCCCAGAGAGGCTTGCTCTCTGCCTTACTGACAGGCCTGGATGCAGATGCATCCTGGTTTCCAGATGACAGAAAATGAAAAGCACAGGAAACAAGATCAACAAACACAAGGGAGATGAGAGGAGTCAGGCACATCGGGGAGACCAGAGCACTGCCTGGTCCAAGCAGCAAGTGAGGATGACAGGAAGATGGTTCTCATGCAACCTGGCGTCACACAGTTGGCCTGTGGTTGCCATACTCCGACAAACCCACTCTTCACCTTGTAGATTTTATCGTGTAGAGCAAATTCAACAAGCTAGCCATGCATGCTAGGCTACACCCCAGGGGCTCCTGCATAGCGTCCTGTGCTGGCTGGTTGAGACAGTCTAGGTCTTAAATGTCCACCAAAGGCCTGTTTCTTAGAGGTTTTATCTCCAACTTGGAACCTTTAAGAGGTAGGGAGTAGTGGTACATCTTTTGATCATTGGCACAAACCCTTGAAAGAATACTGGGAGCCAGGCTCTTCTGCCCATCCTAGCACTGGGAGCCAGACTCTTCGTCCGTCCTATCATCCTAGCTCAAAAAAAGAACAGCTTTGTTCTACTACTCAGCTTCCCAAACCAGGCACACAAAAGCAGGGCAACCACCTAATCCTAGACCAAACCCTTTGAAACCATGAGCCAAAATAGAGCTTTAACCTCTTTTCTCCCCTTTCATTTTGTGGTGTTGAGAATCTTACCACTGAGCTATATCCTCAGCTCTCAGGATGACAGGCCTGCACCACTCTAGCCCCTAACCTTTTTTCTATATAAGTTGCTTAGTCTGGGTATTTGTTACAGTCACAGAAAGCTGACTCCCACAGTGGCAGGGAAATCACACCCCTACTGCATGCATTGAAACTGGAGACTTGTGGATAAGCGCCCCACTCAGTCAGGCTTTTCTTCCTGAATCAGAGTGATCCCGACTTAACTTACTGTCATCCCCAGTTCTACACCATATCTGGCTTCTCCCTATCTTCTCTACGAGTGCCCAATTACTGCAGTCTGTTGAAGAGGCTGCCTTTCTTCTGTTGGGTTTGCTGTTGCCAGTTCAAAAGGCCAGGAGGCCCTGTTTGTGCACGTATTTCTGCATCTCCCCTCGCGGCATGAACCACTGAGCCATGTGCTTGTGCACCTACAAAACTACCAGCAGCGGAGTTCCGATGACTCCAATTACCGTAGTTGAAACTGTTCTGGCTGATGCCCCCCACTTCATTTTCTTCTCATGATCTTTTAGGTTCCTCTAGGTACTTTTCATTACCTAAAAATCTCAGGATGATTTTGTACCTAGCGATAAGAGATTTTAAAATAGGAATTATGTTAAACCTGAATATCACGATAAAAAGAACTTATACATTTACTTCGTAGAAACCTCTAGCTGATGAGTCTCTCCAATAATGTAGGTCAGCTTTGATTTGCTTCTTCAGCATCTCAGATCACTCTCACACATTCAAGCCCCACACATATCATTGTAGATTTATTACTGGGTACTTGTGACTTTTTTTAAAAAAAAGTTTGATATTGTACATGGTATTTAAAGAACTTCAATGTCCAGGCGTTCATTGCTAGCCTTCAAATATAATATCAATATTTTCATGTTGGCCATCTATAACTTTGGTGAACTCTGATTTAAGTTCCAAGAATTAATTTCTTTCTTTCTTCTTTTGCCCCTTGTTTCTTGTTTTGAGATCCCTTAATGGTGTGTCCAACCACTTGACATTGTGACACAATATCATCATCTACAAAGTTTATACCCGAGAAGGGTGATATATGTATATATGTGTACATATGTATATGTGTGTATATGTATATGTATATGTATATGTATATGTATATGTATATGTATATGTATATGTATATGTATGTATATATACATTTAACCTAAGTTTTCTGTTCTGCACTGGGTATATTCATAGCTATCCCAGGTCACATGTAGCATGTGGCTGCCAGTTTGGCCCAACTGCTGGGGTTTTTTAAACAGGTAAGCAAGCCTGCCACATGTAAGTCAGTGTTTGCTTTTCTTCTTTCTTGTCTAAGAGGATCCAGCTTATATTCCTGTGTCTTGTCTTATTGCGCTGACTTCCAGAAACAAAGGCATCTCTTTATAGACTGACTCCACCTCAGACCTTTTAGTAAGCAGGCCTTTCTTCTCTTCCTCCGCCTCTCTTGCCTCTTCCTCCTTGTCCTCTTCTCCTCTTCTTCCTCCTCTTCCCCTTCTCCCCTTCCCCCTTCTCTTTCCCTTCTTCCTCCTCTCCCTCCTTTTCTTCTTCCCTATGCCGCTGTGGCAGTATATGGTAGCCTTTTCCAGTTTCCGAGTTACCTTTCTTTCTACTTAGTTTTCAGCAACTCTGGGATATGAAACTTCCTGAGAATGCAGAGGGCTCCATGTGTGCACTCTGTGCCCGGGCTCGGGGCTCCCAGTTTGTCTGTCTTCCCATGTCTATTTTTAAGTGACTTCTTACATTTAACAGAAATAATAGCCATGAATAAGTTTGATTTTTTTTTTTTACATAAGCTGGGTCTTCTACTTGGAAAGGCAAGCCAGTCTTGCACACGTAATTGCTCCCAGTCTTAGCATTTAGTGCTTTCAGCTCTGTAAAAAGCCCTTCCGGAATGTAATGTATTGACCAGACAGCTGTGGATGGGCTGTTCCTAGTTGCCTTCCCATATGGCATAGGCTTCAGAATACAGAAGTCACCTTGATCCCATCCAATCCTTGACAGTCCAGAAGGAACAAGAAAGGAAGAAAGGCTTTCTCAGAGTTGGAAAGATGACAGGAGACATTGAGAAGGGACAGCGGTTGCTTAACTGGTGCCTTCATTCGCACTATTTTCCCCCTGATATTTTAGTCGAAATATAATCCATTTTGATGGGTGGTGGTGGTGTGCACTTTTAATCCCAACACTCAGGAGGCAGAAGCAGGCAGATCTCTGTGTGTTCCAGTCCAGGCGAGTTCCAAGACAGCCAGAGCTATATACAAAGAAACCTTGTCTTATGGGAGGTGGAAATTAAAATAAAATAAAAATTCACTTTCTTTCCTTCCTGTGTTACTCCCTCCCTCCCTCCCTCCCTCCCTCCCTCCCTCCCTCCCTCTCTCCATCTTTTTTTCTTCTCTTTGCTGCCTGCCTAGGTTCTAGAAGAAGAAAGCATGAGATCTAACTAGTCCTTCGTCCTTCCCACCATGTACTATAGCTGATATCCTGGTGGTTTTTTTTTAATTTAATGGAAATTTAAACATTATAACACCAACCAAATTTAAGCAACTAAAATTTAGTAAGGACAAAAGGAAGAGTCCATCCGGTGTAGAGAGCAGAAGCTGTGAACTCTCAAACAATTCCTGTTATTACTCAGGGTGCAGATGTGACTGGTGGTGAGCTGTCTCCCGTGGGTGCCGGGGTTTACCGCCTTGTCAGCCACCCAGTGTGACTTTTTACCATAATGGTAGCACCGATGTCCCCTTGGCTGTCTTCTGGGAAATCTGTGTTCTTCTAGACACAGGACAGCCGTGTGACTGTCTTCTAGGCTGGATCCACAATGCTGGTGAGATGGCCAATGTCTGCCAGGCTCTCTTCCCCCAATACACAACCTGTCTCTTAGAGCCAAACGTGGCTCTCTGCTTTCTCTATGTGATTCCCACCAAACACCTCTCATATTTTTGTTCCAAGTCATCGCCTTCTTCTTGCCCTGTCTTCTAGAGTTGCAGCCTGAAAGGAAATCTAGTCTGTACATCTGTGTAGAGAGGAAATGGGGGACAAAGTACACCAGGAGGCCTAATCATCACAGGCCCTGGCATGCGCGGGGAGGTCCCAGGAGAGTTGAGTGTACCACACTTGGAGGAGCAGCTTGCTGCATTTTCAAACATGAGGACTTCTGTCACCTAGCTGCTTTTCTGCTTAGCTATTGATTTAAACGTTTAACAGTCTAACAAGGGCTGTTTAGATGTCCCCTGGGTGACAAAGGACATTGTCAGCCTGATGATGTTCATACACAACGGCATCGGCAGAATGACACCAGCCCCTTTCTCTTAAAGCAGAGAGCTTTGCGAGGAGTCGTTGGAGTGTGGAATCCCACAGCAGGGCAGACCCCTTGTTATAAGACAAGACTCTTCTCCCCTTCTCCCCAGAGTGCTCAGGTCCCTTCCTCTCTTCCCCTGGCTTCTGGCTTAGAGGCTTGACTCTCAGAATAATTCTAGGGTGACTATTCATGGCAGCTTTTGTTAGATTCTCTCCCACAACACCTGTCTTGATATCCACTCAAGAAAGCCAGTTTTTCCTGGCCAAGGAAGGAACACTAAAGGCTGTGTAAAGTCACCTCAGGGTCAGGTGAGAAAATACGCAGATCAGAACAGAATATTCAGGACTCCCTCCTCTGGGGCAGCCGTTGTCAGAATCCCTGTTGTGCATCAGCTTCCAAGGCACGCGTCGGTGCCGCCTCCTCTGAGGAGTCCTCCCTAAATCCATGTTGACTTGGAGTCTAGTTGAGTGCTCCCCTGTGGTCAACTACCCTCCTCAGGGCTTGAGTTATTCCAGGGTGTTTGCATACTTGGATGCAGTGATGTCTCTATTCACTGAGGTCTATACACAAGTAGCTGTCTTACTGACATGTGTACCCCCAGTGCCCACCACAGAGCCTGGTGGATAACAGGCTCCCACAGGTGCTTTAGAAGTGGGATTGTAGCGAATATGTCCAAAGACCAAGGAAATGACTCTTCTGCCTGCTCGTCACCGGGTCCCATAGTCCGACATTAGTCCTTGCGTTTAAAAGTCCTACAAGCTAAAAGCCCAGTTCTCCATACTAGAGATTATTTCCAGAATTAAAATTACACTGGGATGAGATTTGGAGGAGTGGTTTAAGCAGATCCCTGCAGAATTTTGTCACACTCAGTTAGTTGTGAGAAGCCCTCCAGTGTGGTGAAGGGGAGCCTTCCAGTGTCATAGAGACACAAGAAGGAGAGAAAAGCATTTCTTTCTGGAAGTCAGGTTTTATAAAACACTGAGTTTTATATCATGGCTATCTATTTCTCTTCTGATGTGCACAAGCATGGAGTAGAGATTTTGCAAAGGAGCCAGACACAGAACTTTACCAGCTACATAACAGGAACCCAGTCAATGTTCGTTACATAACATTTCCTAGGATTGCTGTGGTCATTCATGCATTCTTGTCTGTGGGCCCTTGGTTGCAAGAAGAAGACCATGGGAACAGAACAGTGGCTGAAGGCCGGCCTCCACCATTAGAGTTCCTGGCACCAGTCATTGGCATGGTCAGGACTCAGAGCACGGGCCTGTAGTCTCCATCCTGGACAGGCAGTCAAGCTTCAGATGAGAGCTCATTTCTTCCTGTGTGGGAGGCTCAATCCCATGACCAGCCCAGATAACCGACTGACTGGTGGTCTTGGGCATAGGTGGGGCACGGAGCCTGTGCAACAACCCCTAAAGGGCCCTGGCTTGAGAGGCAAGGGGAAACTTTTGCTGACCAGAGACTAAGGATGGAGTCTTTGGGCCTGAAAAGGGCCACCTGCAGAAGAAAGGGCATCGTATTTGGCCCAGCGCTTGAGGAGAGGTGTTTGCAATTAACCATTGGTTGCTAGGTTTGGTTCTTAAACTGGCTACCTCCTACACACATTGAGAAAAGGAAGAGAGAGCAGTTAGAGTGCAGGAAAGAGGGAAAAACCCACCTCGCCCACTTGACAGGCGTAAATTGCTGCTTGCCAGAAGCCTGTCGGGGCGGGACAGTCCCCACTGAGAGCTCTGCTCAGAGACTCAGTTGCCTTGGTGAGTACCCTTTGGGAACCAAAGGTCTCCTCTAAGCACAAAGGGACACAAAGGGCACCTGTGTGGAGGCTCAGCTCTGTGCCCCACACTGGATGCTGAATGGCTCAGACGTTCCTCTCAGGTCAGGCAGCGTGGGGGATGGGGAACTTAGAGAGAAGTGAAGCAGAAAGAATCTTTGTGACAATGACAATTTAAGAGACACTAGACAACCGGCTTGCCGGGCTCTTCTGAACTTTCTGGATGGGAGCTGTGAGGTGGAAAATTTCCTTTCTCAGCACAGCCCCTTCCAAGCGAAGGCACAAGCGTTGTGTTCCTGGGAAAAGCCTTTATTCCTCACAGCCCTTTTCTCCACCAGGCTAGGAGAAAATGCCTGCTTCTAGAAGAGATTGGCTCGGTAAATGTGGAAGGCCAAAGGGTCGTGTTGTGTCTGCTGTTAGGAGATCTTTAGTTTGAAGAAAGGCTCTGGCATCTCTGTTCTCTTAAACTCTGGAAGACGGAGAAACAGTTGCATCTGACCAGACTTAGTGGCAGGAGAACGTGTGAGAGGGGGGAGGCTCTCTTCATATCTGCCCAGGTTCCTCTTTGTATCTGGGGCAGCACTAATGCTCTGTGGGTGGTATGGTGCTAAAGAAGCCTCCAGGGGCATTTGGCCCTGCAAACTCACCGTGATCTCTGTGGGTTTGCACGGCCCAGGCATCACACCTGACAGCTGTGTCCACCATCTGCCTTGGCCCCCGCATACGCTGCCAGGTGGATGGGAAACAGGAGAGATGTTCATCATGTCTCCTTAAGACACACCATCGCCATCCCACCACAAGACAGCTCTGCTCCCAGCCAGCACACCATGGCTGCTGGTTCCCAGGCAGCCCTACCAAAGGTATGCAGTTTGGGAGCAGAGGTGGAAGGCTATGTGATAAACTGGCCCAGCTGGCTACCTGTTGGTTTGTTTATTTACTTATCTTCACAGGCAGTTTCATTCTTTTTACTGTTCCCTATGGGCCATGTGCAGCGATGTAAGGTTCTATCTACGGAAAGGTCTATCCTTCACCCTTACAAGGTGTCCTAGCCTTAGGTAGGGAAACTGAGCCGGGTCCAAGCTGGAGGCTTTATTCTAGGTATTCACTGACTGGGGGGTGCCTTGCTTCTACTGTCTTGCTTCAGGGGTGGCATAAGCCATGTGTCCCTTACACTTGCTCTTGTCGTCTGAGCTGGGGACAGTGACAGCTCCCTGGTAGAACCACTGTCCCATGAGCATGCTACTGACTTTTCTACCTTATCAAAGGGAGGCATGGGAGCCTAGAAAGTGAAGGCCTTAAGACATTTTAGTCCCAGGGAGGCTCCTGACTTCCCAAACAGAAAGCAAATGTTGCCTATTAGATGCATAAGAGTTAAGAGCAAGAGCTGCAGGAGCAAAGCGAGGAGGGGTAACTCTCAGACTGGGATATGATGGCCCAAATGCAGTGTTATCCGGACACTGACCATCGGTAGCCTGTCTCCCTCCATAGACATGTGAGTTTCAAAAGTGTCAGGATGAACCTGGTGGGAATGGGGACTGAAGAGTCTTCAAAAGCCCTGAGAAAGAAGCTGGAGAGGCAAGGGTGGGCTATTTGATCGAGAGAGGGTTTTAGTTACTTATACAAAGCTGTGACTGAAATACCCCACAGAAACAATTTAAGAGAGAGAAGGGCTTATGCCTTGTGGTTTCCAGAGGTTTCAGTTCCTTGTGGTTGGGAAAACATGGCGGCATTCATGGCGGTGTGAGGTGTGAGACTGTACCGTGTCTTGTGACTCCATCCACGCCTGGCTTCCTGTATGGGCTCTTAAGGTGCTGGGGAGGAGGAGGCATTAGAAGCAGGGCTTCTCTGTCGGTCCTATTGCCCTGGTGGTTGCTTTAGGGAGAGGCCAAAGGCTCCAGAAGTCACACCTTCTGACACCTCTTGCTTATTCTGATCTAGACAAAGGCTTTGGCTTCTACCATCTTGAGTTCAGCCACTTCCGATCTTCCAGGGCTATCTGAGTTCGATGTACTGTATGCCTCTCTCTGCTCATATCTTCTATCTTCTTGGAGGTCCATACATAGAACACCTTCACAGGTTAGACTAAAGCACCCGTCCTCTGGTTTCAGTAATGTTTGACGCAGTAGGAGTCAACAATGTGCATGGAAATGGAATGTCGTACTTGGTCTACCCCCTGTGTATGTGTTGAAAATGTACTCCTCCACTACCATAAATTAAGACTCGAGTTTCCCAACAAGGGTCAGTACATTCCACGTGCAGTCAATGAGCATTGTCCTGGGAACATCAGCTTCTTGGTCATGGCCTACCTTGACAAGTACCTGTTAGTTTTTTTTTTTTTTTTTTTTTTTTTTTTTTTTTTTTTTTTTTTGTTGTTGTTGTTGTTGTTGTTTGGATCCCAAGAAATTATTGTAAGAAGAAATCAAAATTGAAATTTATAAAAGTGAATAATGAATAGGAAGTGTTAAATCATGGAAGGAGAAGAGAGAACAGGGTAGAGGAGGAATATGGGGAAGGATAAATGACTCTAAGGACCTTTCAAAGAATATATATATTAGAATTAATCTAAAACAGGATGACAATGTCTTTACTAGATACATAGCCTAATAAATAAAAACCCAGTGCCAAGGGTGAGTTGCTTTTTTTGTTTGGAGTTGTTGGCCCATGAGGCCCCATAGACCTTAAGTAGTGTAGGCTATAGTCAATGCCCTTGGTCACACTCCAGGAGCTGCAGTAAGACCCTATTGCTGAAGATACCAACCACATTTATGAATATGAATATGAAAAAATCAGCCTGGTGCTAACCTGGATGCTTCATCTCACTGGCTAGATTTCATCATTCTGACAAGTTTTATATATACTATTAGAGGAGAAAAGTAGTCATCAGTGTTACCCAGCTGTGAATTTTGTGAGCTACAGCGAAGATCAACTTGGCGAGACACGCAACAGTGGCAGGAATATCTAAGTAACCAGCAGCTTCCTCATTGGATTTAAGCTCTGTTCCATATGTTGAAACATAGGTCACAGGTACTAGGTGGGAATCCTATATTATTAGTCTCTAAGTGGACATAGTATTAAATTGACTCCTAGTGACTTATCCTTAAACATATAGGTCAATGACTCCTCAACCTTCATAAGAGAAGCTTCTATTTCACCACAGATGGTGATCAACACAGAGACCCACAATGGCCAAAGTGCAGAGAATTAGAGACTTTGGAATGCTCGGCCCTGAATGGAACATTTATAATACACTGCCTCCTTTCAAGGCTGAGAGAGATCATTGTAGCAGAGGTTATAGCAAGATTATAAGAGCCAGAAAATGGATGACTGCAACAAAGCGGTATCTTCTGGACACAGCAGGACAGCTGCACATGTGAACTATAGTTGTTGTGACAGCATGCAAAAGACTTGTGCAAACCCAGACCAAATCCCAGTGTGGAGAGGGGAGTTGGGCACAAACTCCCATCCCTGGCAAAGGAGCTATTGACAATTGACAGCTGCTGGGAAGGGGGATGGGTCTTGGAGGAGTTGGGGGAAGGAGATGAATATGATCAAAATACATTGTTGAAATAACTACACACACACACACACACACACACACACACACACACACATGCACATTCACATGCACACAAAAGAAATTTACTACATATAAACTCCAAATACACTAAAGTGAACACAGAATGGTCAGCTGACTAAGAGTGTTCAAAATGATCTACTGTTCTCCTACACTCTTTTATACATATCCACAAAAAACCCTACACATTCCTGTCACGCCCACATGGTGGCCTCTCATAGGTGACATGAAAGAAACCTCAATCTCTTGAAAAAAAATTACAAAGTAGTTTTGGTAGATATGAACAGAGCACACATTTTTGTTCAGTGAAACTTCTTTGATGAGGCCTGCTCGAATATCTCAAAAGATACTGTAAAAACTCCCACAGACAACTCTCTCAGTTACTGTGGTCATACAGTCTGAAGAAACATCAGGGAAAACACAAAATCCTGAGAGGTACACACATTCCAGAACATCTTGGGAAAGCTCCATCTTCCTCCAAGTCCAAATGTTTGTTTCTAACCCAGTGGACGAAAGGAGCCATCTCTCCTGGTGCAGCCAGGAAAGGCGACAGAAGGCAGCTCGGGAGGAGGGGCCTTCAGGTAGCTTCTGTTTTCACATACTTGCCTTAGACCAGAAGAAATCCAGAGAGGGGCTCAGACATACAACCACAAGGGCAACTAGAAGTAGCTGGGTGGTGTGGGCTCCTGAGCTTAGTGGCTCTGTTCTCTGAAACACACTGCCTCTGAGATGTCCACATAAGCTTCCATGAGGTTCTCTTGCAGGATGGAGTGGAACCCAGGAGTCTTTACCCCTGAACAGGGGTCGGGGTGTAGAGGAGAGGAGAAAGAGAAGATGCCAGACAAAATTTGAAGGAGGAAAACAAAGGTTCTGTCCTGAACTGTGAGTATCTGTGACCCAGGGCTGCTTTAGGGTCAAGGGAAATCAACCAGTACTTGGAAGGACAGGCTAAGGAATAGAGCTCGGGGCAGGGAATGAAAACCAGTGTGGGAGACCTCAGACTACCAAGAGATCTCATGTGCTTGAGTCTGTCAGGTCTCACACACCCTGGAGTCCAATGAACTGGGCTTCCCAGATCAACCCAACACTTGGAATCAGCAGGCCTTCCTTATTATAAAATAGACATCATTGAAAGTTAAAAAAGCCAAAACAAAACAAAAAATAGACAGACCAAAAATATCATGCCTTAGGCAAATGAATTGAAAATCCCTTAGAGTGACATCCTATTTTTTTTCCCACCCATTTCTCAAGTCAGAAGACACCTGGTAAAGAAACTGTATTTAGGTAAAGAAATGCAACTCCTGGTATACATGGTTTCCTGAAGGCGAAGGATGGAAATGACATCATGGAAACACTGGTGCTCAAGGTCAGTGTGTACATTTCTAGGTGAAAACAGGAGGCTTAGTCATCAGTGGAAATGTGCGTGTGTCTCTACACTTGTGAGCTGCTTTTTGCCTTCAGACGAAGTTTTCATTAAGATCACACAGACCATTTGCCTGACCGTTTTCAGCTCCTCAATGCACTCTCTAATGAAATGGTGGCTCCTGAGAAGAAAAGGAGTTTGTTTTCAACTCAAGGACAAAGAACCTAAGACACGAGTTGACTATCTCAGCAGTTGACACAAGTGGTCTGATTGGTGCGGCATCCCCACTGGTGACGGAAAGGGAGGACGGGGCCAACTGGGAAGGTGTGGGATCCTTTGTCTTAATTAAAAAGTGTAGTCGGAGACGTGGAATTTGGCCAAGTCTCATAAATCTGCTGAAAGAACCGAGGCTGTCAGATAAGTTTAAATAAAACCAACCAGGTCCACTGAGAGTCACGGAGCTCCCTGCTAGTCGTCGACACCCACTTCCCTGTCACTTCTTCTGTGTTCCACAGACTGTGGCTGTGCTCATTAACCAGCCGCCTCCCGCCAGCCACTGACAAGCATATCCCCGTGGAGCACAAAATTCAGAGATGATAAATTTACTCCCTCTTGTAAAAAAAAAAAAAAAAACAGAACTCTCCTCCAGGCAATCAAAAAAAAAAATGCTAGGAGGCTTTAAGGAAATAAGATTTAGTTGATAACCTACCTTCATTAGCAAAGCCTGGTCCTCCCTGTTGGGACACTGCCTCACTGCCAGCGTGAACTGTTCTAGTGCAACTGGAAGGGAAGAGACAGAAAGATGAGTGGCCTCCCTGGGGACTGCCAGCTCCGCCAGCCACCGCCTTGTGGAGGACAACCTCATGGTTATGGCAGAAACCCATGGCACGTTGGGTGTGGTTGCTTGAGGACATGTAGACTTCCCTGCTTGCCCACTACAAGTGCTGAAATCCATGCCCGTGACTTCCCACAGTCAGCTGGGCAGATCACAAGGCCATCACAGCCAGCCAGCATCCATAGGAAACACCAGAAAGTCCTGGGTTCAGCCACTGCGTGAGCCACCCTGAGAAAACACACTCCATTCCAGTGAATCCCAACGACCTTGGTACCTTTGGTGTCTACCTTCAAGCACCCTCTTCCACGGTTGGGATTAATGCGATTTCCACAGCATTAATTCACCGTGTGGTTGGAGCATGATAATGGCCTCAGATGTTGATGCAAGCAAGCCCCGGACTCTCCCAGAGGCAGTTGGTCATCTTTCCTTAACCAACTTTCTCCAACAGAATGGTTAAGGGAAGCACAAGATGCCTTACAGAACATGCTTTAATGGGTATTTAAATTAGCCTTACTGGTTCTGGGCATGTTACAGTTTCTATAAAGTACCTTCCTCTTTTCTGTATCCACAGCCAGCCTCTCATCAAAGGCCTGCTTTGTGAGCAGCAGCTTTTATCTAAGTAAGCACATAGACTTTCTTCCCTACCTGTGGTTTTGACTGCGTTATTTCACTTTTGAAGGTGTTGATAACATAATTCCCTGCCTTCCCTAGACTCTGGTCCTCTTCTTTCGACAGGGATGGATGGTCCTTTACTGTCTAACCTGTCTAGATTGCCCTCATGCTGCTACACTCAGTGCTGGGTTCATACACCCGCCCTTCACCACTGCTCTGCTGGCAGTTACCCCAGGGGAACCCTGCATACCAACCGGGCAGAGCAATGCACTGCCCGAGGCTCCATCCTGACCTGGACAAACCCTATTTGCTATTTTGGAAGAGTCTAGAAGTGTTTGGATTTGCATCTAGTTAGTGGACACAGACCATTAGGGATGAGTTTGAAGATTCCTGGTCCTGCCTCTCCCCCATCCACTCTCCAATTCATGGTCTGTTGTGGCTTCTGTCACACACTCATGCCCCCATGGACAGACTTGGCCTGCCATTTCTTTCCTCCTAGGATGGACTGCAACCCTTTGACACTAATTCAGGTGGAATAGCTTCTTGCTCTAAAGGCTCGCTCTTAGTATAGCTATTGGACTGAGGAAATGGTGGGGGACGTGAAACTCTAGAACATCTGGCTATCTTAGGCCCATGGCAGGAGGCAATGCCTTGATTCTGTTCCTTATCGTGACTTGCCTGCTTCTTGCAAGAGGAGGGAGAAGGGCAAAGTGAGGTCACCTGCTCACGGCTGCCATTGGTCACGGGCTACGGGAACTTTAGGAACCTCTGAGGCCTAGGACAGAAGCTATCTCCTTAGAACAGCTTCTTTGTGGCAGTTATCAGGAAAAACTCAACCATGCCCCCATGGCCTAGAGTAGGTTGGCACACAATTAAATTTGTCTCAACCTGCTCAGGGCTGGAGAACAGTGGCATAAGGGCCAGGCGAGCCACTGGGGCACCACTGCAGCAGGGGACCTTTTCCCACAGAGCCATTGCCACACGTTCTTTGTGTGGTCCTCTTGGATTCAGAAGAATATCCGTATAACAATATCCATACGTACATATAAAATCTGTGGGGATTTCTTGATTAGACAGACTGCCAATTAAGAGAGAGTGTTGGAGTGATTTTGATGTACTACAAAACCATGTGTATGAGATGAGGATAATATATGTTATCTATCTGTCTGTCCGTCCGTCTGTCTATATCTTCTGAGATACCTTCATCAGTTACTTGGATTGATCTAAAAATCATATCCCTGTCAAGTATTCAATACCCACTCTGTTAAGCCTGTTCAGAGGTTTTAAATGTCAACAGAGGAAGGTAAAATACTGGTAATAAAAACTTCACTTTAAGGGGTGGAACTCGTCAGTTAAAAGTCCTCGCTGCTACTGTAGACAACCCAAGTTCAGCTCCCAGCATCCATACCTGATGATTCACACCCAGCTGTAACACCAGCTCCAGAGATCTGACACCTGAGTTCTCTCCAGACACCTGCACGCACGAGGTACACACTGACCCAGAAACACGCCCACACACACAAACTGAAAAATAAAAACTCAAGTGTTCTTAAGACCTCGCTCTGAACTACCTTGTGGTCACTTTAACACCCCGTGCCACTTTAAGCAGATATTAAACCGAGTTAAACTATCAAGTCTGACAACGCATGCTTCCTTTTTCCCCTTCGGTTCTCAGGTTTCTGAGCAAAAGTCATCATTTCGACAGTCAACAGGGCCTTGTGTTTTCTCTGCAAACAAACCCCTGTAAGTCATCAGCAGGGAGAGAGGTAAATTCACAGAGAGAAGGCTCAGCACTATTTTTCCTCTTGGCATTTGGGGATCTACAATAAGTTAAAAATGAAGTTTTTATCTCTGGTGATTTATCAAGCTCGAGATCTCACCAAAGATAAACAGATGCTCCACAGAAAGAATACATCATCTTAATGTTTAATTTTGACACTTGGGGTATCTGAAAAGCACATGTCTCCAACAGCTCTCCTCTAAAAACATAATAGTTTCCATGATTTACACATTTAATATTTGTTTTAAGACACCCTGAACTGAGAATATGTCAGGAGGGGCCTCTGAAGACAATGGTCAGACTCGAAACACACAGATTATTTATAGACCAGAACTCGAGGGCTGAAAGAAAATCTGGTTGTCAACAGACAGTTGCTTTTGCAATTTTTTTTCTGTGTAGTTCATTTTGGTTTTTGTGTGGGTGGCTCATGTGAACTCAAAGGTTATTTGCTAAATGTTTTGGAGACTAGAATATGCTGCCCTTTAAAACTCATGTTTAAGTGTGTGTTCCTTGCAAATATTTCTAAATTTACAGTGCCCTATGGGGTGGTACTTTTTTAAATCTAACATCGTATCCAGAATTGCCATGGTAAGACAAGAGTTTGTGCAACATCTATTTTTATTGATGGTGTAGAAGGTCTTAATCTTTTTTTAAAAAAGACTTTGAATGTATGAATTTGAGTGTAGGAATTTGTACATGAGCGTATGTATGTCTGTGTGTGCCTATGCGCATGCATACATGAGTGTGTATATACATGTTGCAGCCAGACTTTGATGTCAGGTGTCTGGTCCTGTGACTGATCTCCTTTTGTCCCTACACTTGGAGATCACTGCTTGGGCTAGCCTAGTGACCAAGGAGCTCCAGGAATTCTGCCTGGCTTCCGAAGGTCTTATTCTTAATCTGACGCCAATGAAAACAAGCCCATCTACTCTGTTTTATACTCTCTCCATCCACATAGGTACTAAGGGGAACCTTATTTTGAGATGACTCTCTGTCCCCTCCCTTTGTCCTTCTCCCCCTCCACTACATGTTTACTTACATTCAGCTCAGAAGGCTGGCACAGATCTTGGCAGTTTACTATACAAGGTATAATTTTTAAATCACATGGTGAGGAACAAAGGGGTAGACGCTTATTTTCAAACCAGGGAGGGCAAATTCCTGTTGCCTTTTTAGTGATTTTGAGCAGCCAGCTTACCATGTGACCCAGATGTGCCACTCTTGGGCGTGTGTACGAAGGATGCCACAGATACCTGCTCAGCCTTATACATTGCTGCTCTGTTCACATTAGTTAGGAGATGGAAAGAACCTAACAGCCTTAACCAGGTGAGCGGTAAATGAAAATGCACAGACTCTAGAGTACTACTCAGCAGTAAAGAGAATTGAAATCATTAACCCTGGCGAGTACATGGATGGAACTAGAAAAGAACACATTGACTGAGGTAACCCAGATCCAGACAGACAAACATCACATGTATTCTCTCATCTGGAGCTCCTAGGTCCTAATCTTCAGATGTGCATGCACAGCCTGGAGTAACGGCAAAATTCAAGAAAATAAGGTACCATTGACATGGTGGGGACTGGGGGAGCAATAGAGAGGGGAAAAGAATACACGTGATCTGATCAGGAAAATGGAAAAGGGGAGGTTAATTGGGGAAGAGGAAGGTAACTATAGAAGAAGGAAGGTAGAAGCTGTCTGACAAAGGTCAAAAGGAATCATATTAACTATCTACCTAAAAGTAACTGAAAATCCTGAGTCGTATAAATATACATATATAGTTCAAATGAAAAATTTCCATCTGGGCTGACAAATGTTCTCTCCAAGAGCCAAAGACCATCTAACAGAAACTCTCACGTCAGGCATGAAAAGCCCTCTTCTGAGCTGCTGGTTATGGTTGTCCATGAGAGAGTCAAAACATTATAGACTATTGCTATTGTCCTTGGTTGTCCCCCAGAGGTAGGAGGTAAATCTATAAACACTAGGCATTTCAGACACAGGGCCCAGATGTCCCTGAGTTGGAACTGACCTGATTCTCTTCCCTGAGGATGGGTTTTCATGGGACCAGAAGACACCATGAAAGCTTCCAAAGGAGGGGAACAACCAACAACCCCATCCAGCTTTAACATTTATGAGACATAACTATAGTCAGTCCAATGTGTTAACTCCAGGGCACAGTAGTGACACACATGCCTCGCCAATAACCAACAGCTCTCCAGATGGACGTATGACCCACTCAACAAGAGGAAAATCATATCTGATATGGGAAGCCAGCTGGTTACCCAGGGCTAGCAAAGTCATAGATCTTGGAAGAGACCTAAAACCACCACTTTCCTAAACCAACATAATCTCTAATTACATCCTAAATATTTGTCTTTGTACCCACAGATAAGTGTAGTCTCCACCCTCATCAAGGAAATTCCTCTTGGCAATGGAGATCATTACAGAAAACCACAACCAATCAAAATGCAGAGTTCTTTCTACAGATTCAATGCAATCCCTATCAAAATTCCAACTCAATTCTTCACAGAGTTAGAAAAGGCAATTTGCAAATTCATTTGGAATAATAAAAAACTCAGGATAGAAAAAACGTTTCTCAACAATAAAAGACCCCCTGGGGGAATCATCATCCCTGACTACAGATTACAGAGCAATCTTGACACAAACTGTATGGTATTGGTACAAAGACAGGCAGGTAGATCAATGGAATAGAATTGAAGACCCGGAAATGAACCTATTCACCTAGGGTCACTTGAACACAGAACACCAAAGGAGCTAAAACCATCCAGTGGGAAAAAAGACAGCGTTTTCAACAAATGGTGCTCATTCAACTGGAGGTCAGCATGTAGAAGAATGAAAATTGATCCATTCTTATCTCCTTGTACAAAGCTCAAGTCCAAGTGGATCAAGGACCTCCACATAAAACCAGATACTCTGAAACTAATAGAAGAGAAAATGGAGAGGAGTCTCCAACACATGGGCACAAGGGAAAATGGCCTGAACAGAACACCAATGGCTTATGCTCCAAGAGCAACAATTGACAAATGGGACCTCATAAAATTGCCAAGTTTTGTAAGGCAAAAGACACTGTTAATAGGATAAAATGGCAACCAACAGATTGGGAAAAGATCTTTACCTTCATCTGACAGAGGGCTAATATCCAATATATACAAAGAACTCAAGAAGTTAGACTCCAGAGAACCAAATAACTCTATTTAAAAATGGGGTACAGAGCTAAACAAAGAAGTCTCAACTGAGGAATATTGAACGTCTGAGAAGCACCTAAAGAAATGTTCAACATCCTTAATCATCAGGGAAATACAAAACAAAACAACCCTGAGATCCCACCAATCAGAATGGCTAAGATCATAAACTCGGATGACAGCAGATGCTGGCAAGGATGTGGAGAAAGAGGAACACTCCTCCATTTTTTGGTGGGATTGCAAGCTGGTCCAATCACTGTGGAAATCAGTCTGGTTCCTCAGAAAACTGGACACAGTACTACCTGAGGACCCAGCATATACCCAAAACATGCTCCAACATATAACAAAGACACATGTTCCACTATGTACATATAAGTCTTATTTATAATAGCCAGAAGCTGGAAAGAACCCAGATGTCCTTCAACAGAGGAATAGATACAGAAAATGTGGTACACCTTCACAATGGAGTACTACTTGGCTACTAAAAACAATGACTTCTTGAAATTCTTAGGCAAATAGATGGAATTAGAAAATATTATCCTGAGTAAGGTGACAAAAGAACACACGTAGTATGTACTCACTGGTAAGTGAATATTAGCCCAAAAGCTCAGAATACTTAAGATACAATTCACAGACCACATGAAGCTCAAAAAGAAGGAAGATCAAAGCATGGATACTTCAGTCCTTTTTAGAAAGGGGAAAATACTCAATGAAGGAAATATGGAGACAAAGTATGGCGCAGGGACTGAAGGAAAGGCCATTCAGAGCCTGGCGTGCATGGGGATCCATCTCATTACAGACATCAAACCCAGACACTATTGCAGATGTCAAGAAGTATTTGCTAACAGGACCCTGATATAGCTGTCTCCTGAGAGGCTTTGCCAGACCCTGACAAATACAGAAGGGTTGATCGTAACCTACCATTAAACTGAGAATGGGGTCCCCAATGGAAGAGTTAGAGAAAGGACTGAAGGAGCTGAAGGGGTTTGCAACCCATAGGAAGAATAACAACCAACCAGACCCACCCCCCCCCCCAGAGCTCTCAGGGACTAAACCACCAACCAAAGAGTATACATGGAGGGACCCATGGCTCTAGCTGCATATGTAGCTGAGGATGGCCTTGTTGGGCATCAATGGGAAGACAGGCCCTTGGTCCTGGGAAGGTTTGATGCCCCAGTTTAGGGGAATGCCAGGGTGGGGTTGCAGGAGTGGGTTTGTGGGTCGGGGAGTACCCTCATAGAAGCAGGGGGGAAGGCGGATGGGATAGGATGTTTTCAGAGGGTAAACTGGGAAAATGGATAACATTTGAAATGTAAATAAATAAAATATCCAATAAAAAAAGAGCAACTGTTGACAAGACAGTATAGATTAAAAAAAAAGTGTATTTGTGTGTGTGTGTGTATCTGTGTGTGTCTGTGTGTGTGTCTGTGTCTGTGTGTCCATGTATATCTGAGTGCCATATGTATGGAGATGACTTTGGAGGTTCAAAGAGGGCACGAGATCCCCTGGGACTGGAGTTGTAGGTAGCCATAAGCTGCCCATGTGGGTGGTGGGGGCTGAATCCAGGCATTCTGGATGGCAAGCCATCTCACCAGTCCTTAATCACGTTCTTTTTGAAGAGCATAAAGTACTTCATGCTCCCATTTAAAATGGATTTCATGTAAGGGGCTTGCCCTGGGCCTTCACCTTCAGAGTGTTCCTGTTGAACATGTGTAGTGAGAACATGGGTTCTTGTTCTTTTCTACCATATCACTACCTTCCGGGTTTTTCTGATTTCATCTGGGAGAGGCCCAGAGGCCCAGGACTTCTTGGGCCCTCACAGAGCATGTGTAACTATTCCCCCAAGAAGCCACAGTGTATTCTGTAGAGTGTGGACCCGGTACAATGAGCACCTTTCGCTCACAGCATATATTCATGGGTCTGAAGTTGAGCGTCTGACTGGGAGAGAGAGAACAAAGCTGGTCCATCCCTTCCCTTCCTGGCATCTCCAAAAGCCCAGCTCTGCAAAGACCGGTCAGCCAATTACATCTGCCCATTCAGTATCCTAGATCCCTGGCCAGTCCCATCATTCATGTGTACGATGGGACAGACACAGAGAAGATAGGACCAGGTACAGTGGCACAGAGGACTCCTTCCTTCTAGCCACTTGCATCTCGTTGGTGTGATGACAAGTATCCATTGTCAACTAGACAAAATCTAGTATACTCCGAGAGATGGGCCCCTGGGAATCTCCCTGAAGAATTATCTTAATCATGGCAACTAAGGTGGGGGAACCTCCCGCTGTGGCTAGGATGCTGTACAGAGACCAGGAGGCAGTGCTGAGTAGCAGCCTGTGTTCACTCCCTCTGCTTGACTGTGGATGTGATGTAACCAGCTGCTTCAAGCTCCTACTGCCTTGACCTCAACACTGTGCTCTCGGACTGTGAGGGAGAAGCAAACTTTCTCCATTAAGTTGTTTTTGTGAAAGAAACTAAGACATATGGATCTGCACGGGCCACTGTGGTAAAATTTGTGTTACAGGTTGATGGGGGACAGTGTCGAAAGAAGAAACAGATCATGGCAGCTGGCACAGGGCCTCTGACAGGACCCCTCTGACAGCACCCCTCCACCCTTCAATCTCCAGCAGGAACAACACAACACTGCAAAACCCATTATTCACACACTAAGATGAGTTTACTTGAAACTTCTGGTTCTATCAAAGGACAACCTTGTCCTTTAGGTTTAAGGGCTGAGAGTGGCATTGGGGGTGACACGTCGGTAGTCGTAATGGGTGACAAGTTCCTAGATGCACACAGGATTGTGTTGAAGAGGCGGCATTCGGTGCTTCCCTATTGTTAAAAGGCAGTCAAGGAGGTGCTACTTTTTATAGGAAATGAATTCAAGTGTAAGCTAAGCAAGACAAATGTAATTTGTCCAAAGACTAACCCCATTCACAACTGGGAAGAAAGTGCTAACCCCACGAAGAATATTGGAATCAACACTAATGGGCAAAACACGACACACTGTTTTAAATAATGCATGTGTTCATGTTTTTATTAACAAAGAAAGCCTTGTTTCAAAACACACACGTCCTTGAAAGGAATCTGAAATTAATTCTCGGTAGGCAGAACCCCTCGGCATTCTGTGTTCTAATTATAATTACAACTTGCCCTCAACACGGACATTCAAAATTATCAGGCAATTTATTAAGAGGCAGAAGAGGGGCTTCCTGCTTACATGAGGCTCCCCAGCTTTGAGAAACGTCACCGACGGTTCTGCACGGAGCTGGGAAGTGTAGATGATGCCATTTCTTTAATGAGGCTTACTTTCCTTTTTTTTTGCCTGAAATGGGCACACCCTTAGGGGTTCAGATACCATGAGGTTCAGAGCTGCTCTTTCCAGGGCAAGATAAATACGTGCATCACAGAAAAATATCAATTTATCACTGTAATGGTTACATCCCGCTCCAGAAGCCACTGGAGACTGCTTAACATTTTTATCTCAAGCCTAGTTTTCCCCAGTCTTCAGGTGACAAACTGATACTGATGCCAGTAGGCGTTTCATCCCCATTTGTTCCTAATAAAACTGGCTCGATTCGGAGTTCATTTCCATCTGGGGAGATGTTAAGGCTTGAGTTTTAGCAGACTGATTTCCCCTCTCTCCTGTGTGCTCTTCCTTCAAAAGTGTTGCAGACAACATCTGTGCAGGTCAGCAAAGACTGTTGGGCTCTTAGCAATTTTCCTTTCCCCTGGAGACCTCTGCTGGAGGGTGGCAGGATGTGAAGGTAGGGACACCGGCTCCATCTACCTGACTGCCCTAGGCTATGTGTTCTTTCCTACCCTGAGGGCCTGATACAGGTCTGTCTGTCCAGACTTTTGCATTGCATGCCTTGCTCTTTTGTATGTGGTGTAGGCCCATGAGTGTGTGAGCAGGTGCACACTAGTGCACGCAGAGGAGGATGTTAGATCTCCTACTTCCCTCCCTTACGACAGGGTCTCGTTGGACCTGGAGAAAGGCTAGCAGTCTGCAAGCCCCAGGGATCCCGTCGTTGTCCACCAAATGCTGGGGTTGTGGAGACACGCAGCCACACCTGGCTGTATAGATCTTCACATGTGTACAGTAAGCATTCTTACCCACAGGAGACATAACCATAGCCCCTAAGTCTTAGCACCACTGAGTTTTCTATTACAAACTATTCCTGAGTTCCCTAAACACTGTCATCGGATTAATTTTCTTCTTTATATATCCAAGAACTTTGTATTTGGTCTTAAACATGAGGGTAATTTTCTGAAAACAATCACTCTTTTTTTTTTTTAATTAGCCAACTGATAGTTCAAAATGGGGTGGATTTCTTTTGTGCTGAGGAGACAGCAAACCTTTGATGTTTCTTCCTGGCATGGAGACCTCAAACACTCACACTTGTTTAACTTCCTCTTAAGGGACAAGATATACTTCAGTTGCAGAAGCTAAGAGGGTTTTTTTTTGTTTGTTTGTTTGTCTGTCTGTTTGTTTGTTTCTTTGTTTAGGATACTGATTAACTGTTTTTCTTTGCATTCTGTAGAATGTAGAATGAGTCAGACAGTAAGACAGGGACTTGAGAGACTCCTCTGGATTCATCTTTGCATAGACTCGCAGTCTCTGTAAGTGAATCTCAGAGAGTATGGGTGTCTCTCTTGTAGTCACAGAGCTGGTGGAAGGAGAGCCAGGGCGTAAAACCAGACAACCAAGCTCTCAGGCAAGTGACCTCAGACCTCACGTCCAACTTAACTATACTCGTGATGTGCAGAGCCATGGGAAGACTCAGTCCTGCTTCTGAGGTGAACCATACAAGCCCCAGTCGAAAAGCTAACAGCTCTTCAGAGATGTTTGAGAAGTGGGAGTCAAAGACTTCCTTCACCCAAGAGTTAGGTTTGGGATGGATAGTACCTGTGGTCAGTACACAGGGGACCCAGAAGGAAGATCCCCTGCACCTGGGTCTTAATACCTCCCAGAATGAGGCCAATGAATGTCACACGAATTCACAATGAATGTGTGGATAGAGATCTGAGACCTTCCTGCCTTCAACTAGGGTGCACGGATTGGGGTGCTCTGTGTTCAATGTGTTTCAACCTAATCAACAAATACGGAGCACAAACAAACAAAACCTCCACTAGAAGAAGGTGATTTACACAAATTTCTTAAGCAAATGAGGCTGGAACCACTGTGGTGCAGGGACATAGGTAGCCTGTGACCTACAGGATCACTGGCAGCTGACAGTAGGTCCTCAGATGGGCAGCCAGTCCTGAAAGCATGAGTTATGCAGATGGCATGACCTGCCATACCCCCTCGGTCACCACTCAATTCCAAGTGATGTTCTGCCCACGGGAGGGATGACTTGCAGATGATCTGCAGGTGCGTTCTGACTTGATGAATAAACTGGCATTCTGGTTTATACCAGTCGTTTCTCAGTTCAGTTACTATGATCAGTTTCCTCACAGCAAATTCATTTCCAGGCATACAGACAAAATTTCTGGATCTCCAAATAAGGGAACCCCATGTAAATCTTTCCCCCATTCCCTTTCCTGTCTGTCTTTTTCTTGCTCCTTCTCCTTGTCCCAAGGAGCAGAAGATAAGAATTCAGTCAGAGTCAAGGCTGCTGATACGATGCTGGTTCCTGTGGGGTCGGGTCACTATGTGTGAGGGCCTCTTGTGGGCCTTCCTGCTTCCTTTCTCCATGAAGAACCTGTGTTCCCAGTACATCCTCATTCCAGCCTGTGCTCTGAATTATGATGCTTGCTCTAGCACACAAAGTTCCCATGGCTGAACCTTAGAGAGAGGGAAGTAGCCAGGCTGCATCTGAACCGAAAGCATTTCCTCTGGCTCAGCTCTGAGAGATGCTGGGTGTCCCTGAAGCTATACTGTTCTTGGGAGTATGGTGGGAAGGCTGAGTTCACTTAAATATGCTAACTCCTGGGCTGTTGGCCATAATGCCTGCCCTGACTTTTAGCAGATCTACTGAAGAAGTCTCTCCTTTGAGATGATAAGCCCGGGAGCCATGTCCCTGCAGTTGTGTGGGGGGCTTAACCTGGCTCTGCTCCACATGACCTCAGGGGCCCCGTGTGATGGAAGAAGCCCCACACAGCCAGTAGGCTTTGTGAGAGCCTGGTCTTTCTCTTTTAATACCTTTTACTCGAACAGTGAAATCATGTTGTGAATAAAATGATTCTCAATATTAAATAATTTCAATTAGAAGAACCCAAATCCTTAATGTTTCATTTTCTTGTGCTATTTTTGTGTCCTTAGGGCAAAATGATTATTTTTAGTCTCAGCATTATTTACATAATGGACTATAGGGGACTGGCCTCCGACCTATAGGACAGTTAACACTTATTTTAGCTTCTACCTACAACCAGCCAATAATGTTGCGCCCATCAAACAATCCAAGCATCTTCAGACATGGTCAAACATTCCCTTGAGGGAAAACCATCTTTATTTGAGAATCATGGACTCATGGGTTGACACAGTTACCTAATTTAAGGACTGGATTCAATCAGCCATTTTAGTGCTTGGAACTCTTTAGCCAGTGGCCTTTGTGTCAGTCTCATATTTTGTCTTGTTTTGTTTTAGTATTTATAGTTCCCCCGTTTATTTATTCAGGGATTCCAGATGTTGTTGGACAAAGGGCCTGGGAAGACGATGTGTACAAACCAGCTCCTGCCTGGTACGTGGGTCCTGGTGGGCTTTCTGACTGTTTTCTAGCTAGTTTTCCTGCTAAGTGGGGAGTTGAGTTACAACAGGCTTCAAGCCTCTTGGAGCTCTTGGGGCCCAAAATCCAGCAGTGAGGCTCAGACTGGTGGCAAGATTTCCCTTCTACAGACTTAGTTCCCCTGTGGCATTCAGGGCCCTGAGCCACTCAACCATGAACATTCAGCAAGAGCCAACCCACCTCTGTGAACGTGTGCCAGAGACAACGAGACGACATGGTGCATACAGGAGTTCCAGGCCCTGAAGAAGTCCCCCTTCTCGGTCACCACCTGCCAAATGGAAGGGAAAATATCCACGAATAATATTAGAGAAAAATGAACTTGGATTTTCTCTTTGTCTTTTGTTTTCCTGTTTTTGGACTGTGCGTAGTGGGGGGATTGAAACTTCCTCTTCATGCATTCAGACAAGCACTCTTCCATGGACTGATTGGCATCACCCAACACTACCCTGTTCTTTATGACTTGAAACAGAGCCTCACTAAGTTATCTGCGGTGGCTTATACTAGTGATCTTCCTGCCCCAGCCTCCCAAGGATTTAGGATTACTAGGCCTTACCAACAGACCCAGTAAATATCCAAACTGTCAGGACAACACGAAGCTTGGGCAGTGTGAAAAGTCACCAAGAGAATGACCTGTAAAAGCAACTGGTGCACGGAAGAGTGTCCTGGATGTTGTCTAGGAAGTCTAGTCCCTGTGCGTGCGTGTGTGTGTGTGTGTGTGTGTGTGTGTGTGTGTGTGTGCGCGCACATGTGTGTGCCCGTGCACATGTGTGTGTGTGGTGTGCATGTGCGTGTGTGAAATCCTTGCACATCAGGCATGGTGTCTAAGTCATTCCTGATACTTAAGAGGTAACACGTGTTCAAGGAGTAATTTCGGGTGGGTCCTGTAATCTCAGTTGTTCAAGAGGCTGAGGTTAGAAGGCCTGCAAGTTCACAGTTAACCTCAGCACCTTGTCTCCCCCTAAAAGGGAGGGAGGGAGGGAGGGAGGGAGGGAGGAAGAAAAGAAAGAACACAGGTAGTATGACCTGGTAGTGGAACATTTGCCTAGTGTGTGTTGAGGGTCAATCCTTAGTACACAAAACAAAAGTAAGGAAGAAATGATTTGATTGATCTGGGCACATGCATAAACACAGTGAGACTGTTTGCATGGAACTAGTCACTTCCTGGAGATTTTTTAAAAATAACATTTTAATTAATTCCTCGAGAATTTCATACAATGCATTGAACGTTTCATGCTCAATTCCCTTCTCCCCAACTCCTCCCTGGCCCACCCCACTTTCCTCTCTATCCAACTTTATGTCTTTAAAAAAATTATCAAGTCAAACTTGAGTTGCTCAATTCCCTTGGGTGTAGGATCAACCCCTGGAATGTCACCAGCCTACCAGGGGTCACCCCCTTAAAGAAGACTTTCCCTCTTCCAGGAACCATTAACAATAGCCGTAGCCCCCAGGCTGGGGGTGGGATTTCATGCCCCACCACCGTCCATGCTGCCATCTTGCCTGGCTTGAGCATGCACTGGTCTCATGCAAGCTCTCACAACTGTGAATTTCTAAGTGTGTTGAGGACAGAAAATACTGTTGGCTTGCAGTCACCCACCATGGCCACCTCTTACCATTTCTTGTCCCCTCTTTGGCCATAATCTCAAAGATTTGGTGACCAAGATGTCCCATCAGAAGCTGTCAATTCTTTTTATATATAATATTTTTGTGAAATTTTAAGAATTTTCCTTCATGTTTTGACCTCCTAGTCCACATCCTGGCCCCTCCCAGACTGACTGACACTTCCCCACCCCCAACTTCATGCCCCCTCTTTTAAATAACCGGCTAAGTCCAACTTGGGTGTGGGGACATTCACTATAGTGTGGTAAACTTACCAGGAGCCATCCCCAATAAAAGAAACTGACTTCCCCTCTCCCCCCCCTCAAAGCCACTAGCTGATTATAGGTCCTAAGTCAGGCATGGGGCTCATGAGCCCCTCTCTCCTCCAGGTTGCAGTGCTGCATGACTTGATCATGCTCAGGTTTGATGCAGGCCACCATGGCTGCTGTGGGTTCATGCAGAGGTCCTGCCACAAAGATACTGTTTCGTTCCAGTCCTCCCTCATTTCTGTCCGCCACCTTTAACCGCAGTTCCTGAAACTGTGTAAGGATGGGGGCGGGGATACAGATGTTCCACTGTGACTGAGCATTCCACAGATGTTTATTCTCTGCACTATGACCACTTGTGAGTTTCTGTGTTAAATACCAGCCACTGCATGAAGACACTTCTCTATGAGGTGTGATAGGTGCACTAATACACTTGTGAGTTTCTGTGTTAAATACCAGCCACTGCATGAAGACACTTCTCTATGAGGTGTGATAGGTGCACTAATACACTTGTGAGTTTCTGTGTTAAATACCAGCCACTGCATGAAGACACTTCTCTATGAGGTGTGATAGGTGCACTAATACAGAGGTATAGAGATACAAACTTAGTGGATACAAACTGTGTCCATTTATCACATAGGTCTACACGTGGTGCCTGAAGGCCAAACTGACTGTTTAGATGGAATACTCCCCTGTCCCTCCTTGCGTCCACTGTCATCGGGTGCATCTTTTTGCCTTCAGTGGCTCCCTGCGGGTCTGTAACATCTCACAAGTTGGTATCTGGTGGTCTCTGTGTCTGATCCACATGAGGAGTTAACAGGAGCCCCCTGGCTGTCTGTGCACATCACTGGCGCTACCACAGGACATTGTTCAACTGAGACCTTGTGGGTCAGATGTTGATGGCACATCTTATCTCACCAGGGTGGAAAGTTAAATTTGGCAATCTGGCACTTCTGACCTTTTCTTTGTGCCTCCTTCTCTTTCTTTGTTTCAAAAACCAAAAAACAAAACAAAACAAAACCCTTGATATTAAACTTTGAGTGATTCTGTATGTATATTCTCAAGGAACTAACTCTCAAATAGAAAGTTACACTTGAGGTCTCCACTTCCCACTTACATCACCCCCAAGCCAACAGGCCTCTCGGTTGGAAAGTAACCAGCTTCTGCAGGGCCTGGAGCTCTCACTGTGTCAGATGCCTTCTCCAGTCCTGCTTTGTGTGCTAGTGGAAAAAACAGCTCTGCAGAAAGCCTCTGCCATGTATAATTCAATATGAGGACCCGGGGCAGTGGGCATGGTCAGGAGAGCCATGCATGTCAGGGGAGCCTCCAACTCCACATCTAACAGGGCATCTTATGGTGGTCCAGGGCGAGGACAGACATTGTCAGTGTTGAATCAGTATACCCTGGTACCGGTGTCACTGTTCCAATGGAGAAGGCAAGGCAGAGGCCTGAGGCTAGTGGCTCTCTTAAGCACACTGTGGGATACTCACGGGAGTTCCTGGAAGTTCGCAAACAAAGTCTGGCAACACTGGTCATTATCTTACAGACTAATGCCAGGGCTAGGCTCTCCCGAAGATCACAGGAAGGCAGAAGGAAAGGACAAACCGCTGTGCAGATAGATGCTCTGGATAGAACCCAGGACACCATTTAAAAGCAGTATGACATGGGGTGTTAGTTTTTCACTGGCCAGATCCACAGAAAACACGGACAGGGAACAGGCTGGAAAAGACTCTGGGGCCCTCTTTGCCTCTTCAAAGACCACAAGAAAGAGAGAAAGGGCAATTCAACAGAGCACGGGTCCCCTCAGTCTCCTAGGGGGATCCTTAGACCTTCTCCCTAATATGCTGGCCACAGACAGGAGCATGCCTCTGCCCACAGTCCTAACACCCCGTCTCCAGTGCAGGGGATTTTGTAGACTTATTTACCGAATAAGCAACGTTGCAAAACAAAGGAAATCAACCCTCCCACCTAAAATACCTTGTGGGAGGTTAGAAGCAAGAAGACTTTTTAAGTGACGGTTGTTCTTTATCTTGGGCAGCAAACAGCAACTGCAAACCTGTGCGTGTTTAAACGAGGCACATCCAAACGGAGTCCTTAAAGTGCACCCAGCACCAGGCACTGCTTTCTAAGCATTTAATTTTATTGGCTCACTTCGTTAATCTCCAGGAGCCTTCAGGGTAGGTAATTACTGATATTTTTATTTCATGAGTATAAGATGGGGACCCAGACAGTGGAGTTGGAACTTGGCAGAGAGTTCAAAGCTCATGTTCCTACCAGGGGACTACACTGGCTCCCAGTGGACCTAGTGTGGGGAACTGTGTGAAGGCCGCCCTTCCCACTTGTACTGCTTGCATTTCTACAGGTGACCAGGTGCCTGCAAACAGCAGCTGTCCTGCAAGTGTCCAGTGAAAGGACACACTCAGAGCACAATCAAGATACAGAGTGGAGGGCTTGGAGAAATGCCTTCTGTGTAAATGATCAGACCGATTTCCCTTTGTTTCTAGAGACTGACCTCAAATGGATGTGAGCAGCATAGCCAGTTAGAAACATTCCTTACAGATGACCATCAATAAAAACATCCTCTGCTAGCAAACCTATTCAATAGTAAAAGAATAAATGCCTTTTCCCTCTGGAGAGGAAGACAAACCTTTCTGCCTCTCCCACTCTCCTTCACATAGTGATGGAGGAGCTAGCCAGGGCAATAAGACAAGAAAAAAAATGAAAGCAGTAAACAAAAGTATTAAAAATATTAAAAATACATGATTAGACATCTACAAAGAAAATGCAAAGGAATATATAGTAAAGATTTCAGACCTTTAAGTCAATTAAGTAAAGTCATAAAGTATAAGATTAATGTTTAAAAAACCAACTCTGTGTTTATGTTCCAGCAGTGACCGATTAGAAATATGAAATAAAATCCCATTTTAGGACTGGAGAGACAGTTCAGAGATTAAGAGGACAGGACTTACTACTCTTTCAGGGGATCCAAATTTGGATCTCAGTACCCATTGTAGGAAGCTCAGAACCGCCTGTGTCTCCAGATCTAGGAGATCTAATGCCCTCTTTTGGCTTCCACAGGAAATGCATGAGTGCACTGTACACTTACACAGACACACACATACATAAATAAAAAGTAAAATGCTTTTGAAATATTATGGTAACTTTAGAAACATGAAATATTTACAAAATATGTGTAAATGTATACATGAAAATAAAAAAATATGGCATATAGAAAAATTTTAATTAATTAATTAATAAATAATTATTTACACTCCAAATGATGCCTTCCCTCCTGGTCCTCTCATAGAGTTCCTTCCCTCATCCTCCTCCTCTTTACCTCTGAGAGGGCAGCCCCTCCCAGGTATCTCCTCACCCTGGTTCTTTGAGTCTCTTCAATATTAGGCCCATCCTCTCTCACTGAGGCCAGACAAGGCAGCCCTCTGGTACATATGGCCTGGGACCTTGGGCCAGCCTCTGTATGCTCTTTGGTTGTGGCTCAGTCTCTGGGAGGTCCCAGGGGTGCAGGTTAGTTGACATTGTTGGTATTCCTATGGGGTTGCCATATCCTTGGCATACAGAAATTTACAAAGACCCCTAAATGAAAGGAGATACTACTGTGTTCCCAGATGTGAAACCTTTATATTGCTACAGTGTCACTTATCATCCTGATGTGCAGAGTCAACACATGCCCATCAAAACTCCAGCCAGCTTTCGGGTTTGGTAGGAACTTGTGAGAGAATGGCAGAGGACCAGAACAGTCAAAGGTGATTTTGTGAAAAGAAAACCTTGAAAGAGTCACGTGATCTGATTTAAATATCTGATAAAGTTACAGTTTACCCAGGGGTATGTAACTGGGATAAGGATAGAAATATAGAGGGATGAACAATCAGGGAGCCCAGAAATACAGCCACACATCTACAGTCATTAAGGTAATTGAAGATGGGAAAGTAACATTCTGAATGAATATTATCAGGATAAATGCACAAACACAAGTAAACCCAAACAAAACTGGGGCCGTGCTGCACACTTTGGGCAAAAGTGATTTATTGACCTAAATGTTAGAGCTATACTTACAGGAATTTAGGAACCACAGGAGTAAAAATCTTAGCCACACTGGGTTAGACAGAAAGTTCATGAGCTATGATATGGAAAGCTTTATTTTAATAAATCCTTTACTCATACAGCACATTTATATATATATATATATATATATATGCAGTATTATAGACAAGTGGAAAGGAATAACATATAAAAATACACCATGAAAGGGAAACCCGTTTAAACACATGGGCAAAACCTTTGAGCAGACACTTCGCCCATCTGTATCTGAAATGGAAAATAAACACACAGAGAGGGTTTGAGAAATGCAAATCAAGACCACAGCGGGAAGCCATTTCACACCCACCATGGCGACAGTGAGTAAGACTGGTGATCAGAGCGTTAGCAAGGATGGTCAGCTGCCAGAGGCCACATTGCTGGTAGGGATACAAGGTGCTGTGGCCACTTTGGAAACAGTCTGGTAGTTCCTTTAAAAAAAAATTCAGCATGTATCCACCAGAGAAGCCAGTCATATCCCACTCTGAAGTATTTGCACAGAGGGATTGAAACAGTTGTCTATGTAGAGTTGTAAGAAAATGTCTCATTCATAATCACCAAACAGCTCTCACTCTAGCAATCGGTTACTGGGCAAATACATTGTATGGATCCTATAAAGAAAGTCTACTCTGTAGCGAAAAGGAACATCCACGTATACACAGCCACAGCTGCACCACCTCAGAAGCACTTTGTAAAGTAACAGAAGCCAGAAACAAAAGGCTTGCTATTCAGTTTACAATAAATTATGCAAAATGAAGATGAAAGAAATGGCTCGTTGAGTCTATAGCCAAGAAAAGTGCAGAGCTGTGCGGAGCTATGTTTGGAAGGGGAGATTGACAGGTGACAACGTGGCTTGAAGGGACCTTCTGGAGTGATGGGTGTATTCTGTTTAGCTTTGATGAGAGCTATTTGACCACATGCATTTGTTCAAACTCAGTGATCAAATCCCCGAGGGTAGTTAAGTTTAAAAATTACACACTCTATAAATGCTGTATGTGTGTATATGCATACTTGAATACAGAAGATGATTTTCTACAAAATTCTTCTGTCACTAGGGTTACGTGTGCAGCCTCCAGGGCCAGAGAGAACAGACAATTGTCTACAGGGTACTCTGTGGAAGTCACCACTTTGCTGAAAAGACCCCACCCAGGCTAGCACATGACTTTATTTTCCTGTTCTTTCCACACCTCCAAGCCGGCGACCACACAGCTGTGAGAACTGCTTCCTGGCTTCTGGAGTCGCTCTATGAAATGACCACAGTCTCGGGTGCCTGAGACAACAGACGTGGATGTTCTCATGACTCTAGACATTGGGTCTGAAAGCAAGGTGTCAGCAGGCCCCACTCTATCCTGAGATGCTGTCTTGCCTTCCTCAGCCTCAGATGGTGGCCCTCTGGTCTACCACTGTGTAGCTCTAATCTTGGAGGCCATTGCCACTGCTTCCCTCCCTGCATCTGCCTCTGTGTATCTCCCCTCTTCTTGTAAGGACACCAGACATCCTGGAGTAAGTCCATGTACCCCACGATGGTTTCCTTGCTTATAACTTGGTTAAAGCTACACAGGCCCTTTTTCCAATTAAATTGGCATTCACAGATCACGAAGATTGGGTTTTGAACATACCCTTCTGTTGGGAATAGTTTAACTCTCAGTGTGGGAGCAGAGAGGAAGGGCAGCAAGAACCTGCCCAAGCTTTGGCCACAGAGCCACGGCAGGGCCCTGGTTGCCTGCCTTTGTTCTCCGGTTCTGAGCGAATGTAAGCACATTTAGGTAAGCCTCTGCGGGCCAGCATTGTGACTGACACTTTCCCTCTTCTGGGTACTTAAGGGGCACCTGGATCCCTTCCGGACCTGACCAGTGCAATGTGGGCCAGCACATTTCACTCCAGCACTGTGCCTGCGCCACGGGAACATGGACTGAAGGTGTGGATAGTCATGGTTTCTCCTTGCCAAGGTCACCTGACCCAAACACCTCCCTTTTACAATCTCGGCCCTGAACTTTCCCTCAGTATCTTCAAAGCCATGGGCTACTCTCTGCCTCTTTTTGTTGTTCCCTGGAAACCCATTTTAAGGCTCCTACAGTGACTTCCCACGAGGGTGCAATAAATGCCTGGCCCAGGTCTTCTCCTAGCCCTGATGCTCTGTGCCCACCATGTCTTCAGCCAGGCAGATGAGCTCATCGGTCCTCTTGTCAATTCCTCCTGATTTGTTCCTGGCTGGGTCCTGGTGAGGCTCAGTGCTTGCTCACTGTCCACTGGCCTCTCTCTGCGTGAAGCAGCTAGCTTCTTGGTCTCACAGCTAATGATTCTCAGCTTACAAAACTGAGGCAGCAAAACTCTATTCTGAGAACATAAGCCAATGCAATAAATCCTCTCATTTAATCATATATATATATATATATATATATATATATATATATATATATATATATATATCCCCTGGTTCTGCTCCTTTGGAGAATCCTATTAGTTTTTGGGGGGAGGGCAGCCATTTCTGGAAGGAACATTTCCTCCCCTTTCAATGTGTGGGTTTCTATGGCTCAAACTCAGATCTTCACACTAGGTAGCAAGTACCCTTATCCATTAAGCTGTCACACTGGCCATGGGGAAGCCCTGTTACACAAACTAGATGCCCCAGAGTAGATGCTCCTGGCTCCAGAATGTGGCCTCCTGGTAGACACCAGAGCAGGTTTTCATCTCAGGGCACTCTGCTCTGTCACCCTGCTCTTTCTTTCCCCTGCTCAGATCAATGCCTGCCCCTGGCTCTGCACCAGCTTCTACTGCACCAGAATCCTCCTTCTCTATAATGTGGTAACCTTGCCGGGGGAGGGTCCTGAGGTGCAGAGTTGGAACTCCCAGCACATGTTCCAGACAGAGTAAATGTCACAATGGTAGGAAAATATACTAAGCACATTACACGGGCCAAGCACAGGCAGAATGAGATTATCATATGTAAGAAAATACTCTGATTTTACAGAGGAGGATTAGAAGAACCCAGAAACTGTCTCTAAGTCACATCCTGGAACACAGGAGTATCTGGTTTTAAGGAGTATGACTGAGCACCTTGTTCTTGGTCTGAGATGTGGCTTAGACCCACATCCTTACTCACACAAAACTCTTCTACACTGGCCACAGCAGCAAAGGTGCCATCTTGCCAACACACACACACACACACACACACACACATGCACGCATGCACACCCAGATCTGTGTCCAGTTCTATGACACATACTTCCCTGTCTTCTCTAGTTAGGGTCTCATGTGTCTAAGGTCAACCTCAAGCTTGCTATGCAACACGAGATGGCCTTGAGTTTCTGATCCCCTTCCACCTCCGGAGTACTGGGATTATTTACACGCGTGGGGCACCACACTTGGTCTGTGCAGCTCTGGGGAACGGCTCAGCAACTTGTAAATGCTAGGGTAAGCACTCTACCTAATAAGCTTCCCATTCCCCACCTTTGTCTGAGGCTAAGGTTCTGTTCTTCAATTGGTTCTTGATCGACCAATAAAAATGCCAGGGGCTAATTGTTGGGAGAAGGAAAGAGGCAGGACTCCCGAGACCTCACAGGCACGCTAAGAGACGCAGGAAGAGGAAAGGAGATTTCACTATGCTTTGGAGGGAGAAAATGTGACCAGCCATATGAGATCTCGGGCAGAGCAGCCACTTCCCTAGGCAAGAGATTAGAAATGCAACTAAACCGAGGGCAGATTAAAAGGTGCTGAGCTAAGAGTATTGAGAAGGACATGTTAGCCACAGGAGAATTGAAGCGCCTAGCAATGGAGCCAATAAGGCAGGTTGAAAATAAATTAGTTCGTGCGTGCGTGCGTGCGTCTCATTCATGGATCCGAGGGAACTTGGTCAGGGCTGGTAGCAGGGTCCACCCGGAGCTTAAAGTGGGGTAGCAAAAACTAAACGCTACATTACCCAGATATTTCAGCACACAATCCTCTCTACCAGAATGTCTTCTTTCTCTGATCATCCCTCCTCCTGGCTTTAAGAATCCCGCCTCCTCCGGGAAGCTCCCCAGTATCTTCTCTCATTGTTTTGGTGTTTTATTCCACCCTCCCACCAAGCTGGCACAGCCTTCCTGGGACATCCTTGATGCTGGAGCGTGGGTACAGCTCTGGCTGGTCACATGACCTCAGCACCTACCACAAAGTTGAGGATCTGGCCAGGGCAGATGGAAGACACCCAAAGAGGGAAGCAGAGAAATAGAGTGGGTTCAGCAGAGGGGGCCAGCCTCTCCCACCATGGCAGCCCAAACTCTCCCACAATCAAAATGAACACGTCCCGAAGAGAAGGTGGAGTGCCGCATCCCCAATGGAGACATCACCACTTCCATCCACCCCTGGAGTCCAAGCAGTGGGAACACGTATGTCTTAGATGTGATCAGCTTCAAAAGTGCTTACCCATGGAGATTTAACTGAAGTTGTCAGAACATGAAATCAATACAGTCTTGGCAAAGGGCTTCTACAATTGAATATATTACTTCCTAATTTCCCCTGCTTTCATGTCCAATGAAGAGTCTGCTTTTCATTACCTAGCCCATAGAAAATGATTATGGGCGATACATTCTCCTTGGTCATTTAGAGCATTTTTTTTTTGAAAGCTCAATTCCTGAAATGGATCTTGATAATCTCCTGTAACAGATTTGTAAATAAATGCTTGCTGCCTGGCCCTTCTCCTAACAGCATCCTCGTTTGCAGAGTTTCCCCTTTGCTGCTGTATCAGGGAAAGAAGTGGAAGAATACAATTACAGGGTCTGAATACATTGTACAGGCACCAGTGTGTGTGGCTGGAGTCCAGTCAACCAGACTGTGTTTCAACAGCCTGCACTTCCCATCCCGCTGAAGACCGTGCCACGGGACCCGATTGCCTTTAGTGACCTCTCCTAGCCCACAGAAGGCAGAAAATGCACATTTACGATTATGTACATGTATTGTGCCTTGAGATCTTTCTCCTGAACGTGCAGCAGCTTGCTGGAGAAGGGCCTGGGTGACGGGTAGAGGAATGAGCGGATGAGCAAGAGGTGAGGACGGTGTGCAGAAAACGAGGGTCAGAGATGAATTCAGAGAAGAGGCTTCTGAACAGAATCATTGACCCGGCTGTGTTTTCCCACCGTGATTTGGGACTTCTGAAGGGTCTTTCTTTCTTTGGTGATATCATTCTGGAAACAGGATGTAAGCTGGAGCCCCCACAGCACCTTTGTGTCTCCATCAAATGACCCAAAGCTCCATCAACCACAGTTTGGTTTCCCTGCTGTTGTCTCAGCTGAGGCTCACTCGTCTGAGCTGCTGGTGACTGTGGCCATTACACAGGTCACCCTTGCAGCGCTGATGAGAGGAGGATCTTCACAGGACACCTGTGTCACAGTTATCTCGTGAAAGGAAGGTAGAAGATCCTCAGTGCCATGCGCAGGATGCCCAAGTCCACCAGCCAGCCCTGTCACCTCCCTTACTGGTCTCTTTAGCTCAGGACATAGAAATCTGTCTGGTTTGGTTCTCTGACCTCCTTTAGAGCCCTAAACTTTCACATTTTTTAGTATGTATGAGTCCTATAAACAACATTTTCTTTCAAGCAAGAACATAATTAAAAATAAAAATACCTATAACCCCTTTTTGTCCAGCCTTCTTTACTTAAATATACATCCTAAGTTTCAACTGAGCATTTATGTATCTTCCACTGAACTAAGGACCACCTTACTTTCTTTTTCTTTTCCTGTTGCCCAGGTTAGTCTCAGACTCCCTAAGTAGTCAAGGATGACCTACTACCTTTACCGCTCAGGTACTAGGATTACAAATGTACACTGGTCTCATAGGATGTTGGGGATTGACCGCAGGGTCTCAGGCATGTTAGGCAAGCAGTTTACCTACTAACCCCACCCCCAACACACACATAGGAAGCAGCGCTAAAGGCTTGAGATGCTGGTAGGCAGATGGAGGAGAACAGCGGAATCCAAGCAGGTCCACAAGAGCTACCATAAAGGATTCTAAGTCAGCAAGGGGCTGTCAGCCTCTAGAATGGAAGGCTGAATCTGGAGTAGCACTGTCTTCCAAGTTAGCAGGTCGGATGTGTGCCCTCACGTGGACACAGTCTGCTTCTGTTCTCTGAACTTAGACTGTGTACCAATGCCACATGTCACCCCGTGTTTGGCCTCAAATGCTTTGTCCTCACTGACACCAGCTGCTTCAATCTGCCTGGTGGAATCAGAAGTTTCCCTGCCTGACTGTGGTTTAACTGACATCCCTGCAGGCAGGAGGGTTGTTGCCCCACTGAGCTGGCATTAAACCAGTGAGGGCACGTGCAAGGATTATTTTATTGGTTCAATTCATCTAGCCCAGGCTCACAGTGGAAGGAGCATCACTGAGGACTGTGACCTCAACTGACCACAGGGATCTGTCTACTGCCTTTGGAGAGGGTACCCAGAAGCGGAGTGACAGGGGCATTCTCGCATGAGCCAGTTTATCTGTCCCTGTGCCAACCCTGGTCTGGGAGCTCTCCAAGGAACTATAGGTCTATCAGGACTCGTTCATCCTCACCAGATCACCAAAGCCCTGTTTCCTGAGGCCTGGCCTCAAAGCAAGGTCCCAGCAGAATGTCTAAGCTCTTTGGGTTTACCTGTCTGCGGTCGCAGCTGGCCCTCCACCGCTCATCTCTCGCAGTCTGCCCTGTCACCAGTCTGACTGCAGATTCTATGCTGCGGCGTGGCCTGGGGATCCATTACTATTTTTCCGAGTAATATTGGAAAGTGTCTAAGACAGAGCCCAGCACAGGCTAGACCCTAGTGAATCCTCATTGACGCCATTAGTCATTGATTCTTTTTCTCACATGGGGAGACAAGGCTATCTGCTGGACAATGTTTCTAACTTATATAGAAAATGACTTTTCCCATATATCCTAGCCCTGGGATGCCCTGTTTGAGGGGAGACCTTTAGTACTGTCATTGAGATATACATACACAGTTAGATGTAAAATGGCATGCAACTCAACATGCATGAATATGTGTTGCTGCTTCAACATCAGTATCTTCCTTAATTGCCCTCCATTTTTTTTTGAAACAGGCTCTTTTGCTGAACCTGGAGCTCCCCACGTTGGAAAGACTAGCTGTCCAGAAAGGCCCAAAGATACTCATTTCTGCCTCTCCAGCACTATGATTACAGGTATGTGATACGTTAGATGCTGGGATTTGAACTTGGGTCCTCATGGCTGCATGGCAGGCACTTTAATGACTGAGTCATTTCACCAAAAACAAAACAAAACAAAACAAAAAAACAACACTCATCAGTGATTTTTTTCATATGTGCACATACCCCTAGGAACCATGCCAATCGTCAAGAGACAGCGTTCCCCCACTGACCTCTGACCTTCTCCAAGCGGCTCTCCATCTCCAATCGCGACTACTGTACTACCCCACCCTTAGCTAGTGTTCCTCCTCGACTGTTGCATACATGGGGTATCTGGTATGAACTCTTTCACATCACTAGGCCCGTCTGTAGAACTCACACATGCTGTGTCACATGATTCACTATGTGAAATCAACCACAGTTTACGTGTCTAGTTTCATATCTATAAACATTCGGTTTCCAGTTTCCAACTTGGGGTTATAAATAGAGCTGCTAGGAACACTCCTGTTTCTGAGCCGTGTAGTGTCATTTCTTGGCCATATCTCTAGGGACAGAACTTCCTGGATCATAGAATAAGTGTACATTCAACATTCCAAGACTCCCTAGGCTTGCGCGCGTGTGTGTGTGTGTGTGTGTGTGTGTGTGTGCGTGTGTGTGTGTGTGTGTGTGTGTGTGTGGTGTGTGTGTCTGTGTGTGTGTGTCTGTGTGTGTGTGTGTGTGTGTGTGTCTGTGTGTGTGTGTCATGTGTGTGTGTGTCTGTGTGTGTGTGTGTGTCTGTGTGTGTGTCTGTGTGTGTGTCTGTGTGTGTGTGTGTGTGTGTGTGTGTGTGTGTGTGTGTGTGTGGTTAGACCCAGGGCCTTGTGCATGGTAGTGAATGAACGCTCTGCCACCACACTGTGTCCTCAGCTTCTGGGTTTCCATTTAGAACGTCTTGGTTCTGAGACCCAGGGCTGCCCTGCGTTACCACCGGCCCGAGTGCCATCAAGCACTTCGGTTGATATGCGTCAGTGGGTGGGTGTTGGTTCTTCTTTGTGGTTTTGATTTCTAGCTCTCTATGACTAATGAGATTAGGCAAGGTTTCACGTGCTCATTAGCTCCTCTTTTATCTTCTTTTATGAGGTGTCTTTTCAAGTCTTTTGTGAAAACTTTTCTTAGATCATATCTTTTTCATTATTTCATCGAGAGGGTTCTTCACACATTCCGGATAAAAGCTTTTGCCTGACACAGACACTACGAGTAACTTCCCCCAGGTTTAGTGTTTGCCTCTGTCCTGATGGGTGTCTTCCAGACAATTTATCAATAGCTAATGTAAACGATTGGTGCTTTCTGTGTTTTCCTAAGAAGTCTGTGGTTACCGCGGCTTCCAGCAGACATCGGTGATGCTTTCCTGTTTTCTCTGGAGATTCTACAGTTCCCCTGATTATGCTCAGGCCTATGATGGTCTTCAATGAGCATTTGTGTATGGAGTAGGAAACAGACCACAACTTGTTTCTTCTCCTTTCAGAATCTACTTTACCTCGCTATTTAAAATAAAAAGTCCTCTTCCTCACTTAATTCATTTCATGTCAGAATATGAGTGGACAAATATGTGTGGCTAAGTGGGCTTGGCCGTGCTCTGGTGGTCTGCCTAACTTCCTGCCTGAACTAGGGCGATCTCAGCACACGCTTTGAAATCAGTTGGCACCAGCCCTCAGCGACTTCCACTTTCTTCAAAGTTCTGCGAGCTGTTTTACATCATTCTCGTTCCCGTTTAAACTGTCAAGCGGGTTTACAAACGTTCTTTCCAAGGTTTTGACTGAAACGGAGCTGGCTCTGGAGGTGGGGGAAGACGTCTCACGGCAACATTAAATCTCATACACTAACATGATAGGTGCCTCGCCATGACTTAAAAATGTCTTGACTTCTCTGTGGGTATTTTGTAATGTTCTGTGCACTGTTTTTTTATGCTTTGGAATTTTTACTGTTGAATATATGTATAAGACACTCATGTTTGTGAGTATATTACAAACTGACTTTTATTTTCCAGTTGCCTACTAAGAGGATTACAAACGAGCTTTGTTTCACATTGATTTTACCTTTTGATCCTGTAGGCTCTGTTTTTCATGTTTCCTAATTTGTTGACTATTGGTGTGTGTGTGTGTGTGTGTGTGTGTGTGTGGTGTGGTGTGTGTGTGTGTGTGTGTGCTCTGTGTGTGTGGTGTGTGTGTTTATGTGTGTGTTGTGTGTGTTGTGTGTGTGGTGTGTGTGTGTTTGGTGGTGTGTGTGTTTTGTGTGGTGTGTGTGTGGTTGTGTGGTGAGTGGTGTGTGTGTGTGGTGTGTGTGTTATGTGTGTGTGTGTGGTGTGTGTGTGTGTGTGTGTGTGTGTGTGTGTGTTTATGTGTGTGTGTGGTGTATGTGTTGGTGTGTGTGTGTGTGTGTGTATGTATGTGTGTGTGGTGTGTGTATGTGTGGTGTGTGTGTGTGTGTGTGTGTGTGTGTGTGTGTGTGTGTGTGTGTGTGTGTGTGTGTGTGTGTGTGTGTGTGTGTGTGTGTGTGTGTTGTGTGTGTGTGTGTGTGTGTGGTGTGTGTGTGTGTGTGTGTGTGTGTGTGTGTGTGTGTGTGTGTGTGTGTGTGTGTGTGTGCGTTACCGTGTCAGCTGATGATGGAGGATGTACCACAGCATGCATATAGTGGTCCAAGAACAGCTTTGTGAAATTGGTTCTGGGGATTGGACTCAGGCCTCCAGGTTTGTGTGGCTTCTTTACCCACTCAGCCACATATTAAATCTAAAACAGAGTGTGCTTTAGTGGTGTGTTGTCTGTGACCTCTCCTTTCTCTTCCTTCTACTTCCTGGCTACTGAGGGTGAGCACCACACCCTTTACCACAGAGTTCTGACTCACCCCAGGCTTGGAAGACAATGCCAGTCAGCATGGTCTGAGTCCTCAGAAACTGTGGGAAAAGATCAACCTTCTCCTTGTTACAAGGCGTTTGTTTGTGCCATAGTGACAAAACTCTGGCCAGCAGAAATGACACTGTTTTATTTAAAATGAATGACAGATCCAACAATAAAATGACACGAACCTGCAGCTTTTCTTTTATAGGAATGTTTTCTTAAAACTAATTCATTTAATGACTACTTTTAGATTTTTTTGTTAGCATTTGCTTGCCTTGTTTTAAGAGGGTCTTACTGTATAGTAGACCTGGCTGTCTTGGAACTGCTCTGCAGACCAGGCTGGCCTCGGACTAGAGATCCACCTGTCTCTGCCTCCCACATGCTGGGACTAAAGGTGTAAGCCATCATTCCTGTCTCTTTTTGTTTACTCCTCAGCACACACAAACACACAAATGATGGGCAAAATATCAAAATCTCATGGATAAGGGTGGACCTGGTAAGGAGCAGAAAACACAAGACAAATTGCAGTGACCCTCACACAGCAAAAGTGGTTCATGTACAAGCACGCAACATGGGGATAACACCTGCCACCCATCAAAAGCTACTCATATACACACATGTAACATGGAGATAGCATGCTACCCATCAAACCAAAGACAAGGAAAGCACGAGAGCAGACTCCGTTCTGTGGATGAGATTATGAGGAAGTAGACACAGCTGACGTCACCCTCTCCCTCTGAGCAGAGTTCAGAAATTATGAAATCATAAATGGGAAATCAAATGTATGAGAGGCAGTAGGGAGTTGAGCTGCAACCACAAAGCAGATGGGTTTCTGCAGTACAGGAGAAAGAATATGGCTTGCACTCAGAGGGGACCCATTAACAGTAAGAGGGAAGGAAGATCCTAAGTCTATATAGGCCGCCCTTTATATGAGAAAAAGATATTCAAACACTAGAAAGAAGCACAAAAAAGCTAAGCAAGGGGAGAAAAGGAAGAGGTGGAAACAGAGTCGTGAGGATGGAAAAGGTGAGTGTCCAAGCTTTCCCTCATCAGGAGACAATGCCTGCCACAAACAAGGGTCTGTTGTTTCTGGGTCGTGGTGAAACCCAACATCATGGAGCATGCTCACTCCATGATGAGTGGAAAGGAGAGGGAGGGCGAAGGGGATGGGGAGGAGACAGGTAGGAGAGGGGGAGATATTGCATGAGACAGAGACAGGGCTGAGAGACAGAGACACAGAGAGATTACATATATAATTTATAAAGAGAGAGGGAGAGAGAGAGAGAGAGAGAGAGAGAGAGAGAGAGAGAGAGAGGTTCTTATGACAGCCTGCGATCCACAGTTTTTCCAAATAAACCACTTCCTAGTTTCCCATCATAGATCAGCACATTTAAAACCATGGATCCATAGTGGATTGTTCCCTGATTTAGGTCTTGAGCCTCGGTCCGTCTCAGGAGCTACTAGGAGCTAGGTGCTTCAATGCTTCAGAGAGCTAGGGGAGTTCATTTTCAAAACAACAGTAAAAAGCCAAAGAGAAGTAGTTTCCTATACAGCAATGAGGCTAGGGAACTTCACAGGCTCTCATAGAAACTCTAAAACTAATAAGAGAAAAGGGAAATGAGGCAGTATATAGGGGGAGTTGAGAGAAGACACATTGGAATGAATATGCTTGCTACACATGGTTAGAGAGCCATGCGGACGAGAAGGGATGACCTGGTTAAAGAGATGTTGGAAATATCGTTTGATTGGATAATGTGGGGCTAATGTTACAGAGAAAAAAACATTGTATGCTCGTTAGTAGATGCGTTCCTCACGAGGAGCCGTTCTGCTAAGTTCTTAACATATATCCTGGGAACGTGCACACACACAAGCAAACAAGACACAACGAATGGAAGAGAGACTTCACAATGAACCCTATTGTTCACACTGAAGTCGGAGCTTTCATTAGAAACTCACAGTTTCTAACACACATGACTTAATGTATGTTCATACCTATGTTTACTCTATGGCTTAGGACGCAGAGGGGACCCAAGGAGAGGACACTGGATTTCAAGTACGATTTTCTACAAAGCAGCCTGGGCTCCTGGTCTAGAGTTGCCAGTGACAAAGAAAGACCGTGAAAGAAGAAAATGCTCAAATGGAAAGAAGAGGTAAAGGAAGAATGAATGGAAGAGGTGTCGGATGTGCACGAAAGGGACATGGAGACCAAGCCAAACAAGCAGCTCACCATGGCCAAAGCTGTGAGCATGTTTCTTGATCAAAATCAAGAAAGTAATCTACAGTATTGGATTCTAGTTCAGAGCATAAAATGATATAATAGGATTATAATGGTTGATGAATGCATTCTGACATCATAGGATGTCACTGAATGAATGATTTGGAGGAGATGCTTTTGTTTCCAAGTAATACATGCAGAAATGAGGAGGAACAGAAGCTCCGTCGTAGCCAAGAAGTCAGCCCAGTGTTACCGGCCGCAGGGAGGAGCCCCTGGCTTTCTTCACAGTCCACCTCTGGATGAGAGCTGAGCTGAAATCCCCAACCCCAACTGTGGCACCTGAACAAAGGTGCTGTCCCGTCTAAACTTGAAACAAACAGAACAGCTACCACTGTTTGCAGAAGCCCTGGGGGTATTGTTACAATTTAAAGATCCACATTTAAAGTCACAGAGAACACTCTTGTGGTGCAAGGACAACAATCAAAACTGGAGTAGCAGGAACTGTCTAAACAGGAAGTGCTACATGGTTATTCTTCTAGCGATCGTATTTCCAGACTTCCCTGGCTCTCCATCTCCATCTCCAAATAAACTGGCAGTTTACTGATTGGATTTGACGATAATACCCTATGCTCCTTTGCATAATTCTCTTTTAACTTGACCTTGAGCAAGGTCAACCTGCATGAGCTTTCTTAAATCAGTCTTTCCCAGTGGATTCCTGTACCCTCTACAGTAGAGGCACTGTCTTAGTTAGGGTTTCTATTGCTGCCATGAAACACCATACCAAAAAGCAAGTTGGAGAAGAAAGGGTTTATTTGGCTTACACATCCAGATCATAGTCCACCATTGGAGGAAGCCAGGACTGGAGTTCAAGCAGGGCTGGAACCTAGAGGCGGGAGCCGATGCGGAGGCCTTAAAGGGATGCTGCTTTCGGGCTTCTTTTCCATGGCTTTCTCAGACTGCTTTCTATAGACTCCAGGACTATCAACCCAGGGGTGGAACCACCCACTATGGGCTGTGCCTTCCGTCGTTGCTCACCGGTTAAGAAAATGAACTCCAGCTGGGTCTCATGGAGGCATTTCTTCAGTGGAGGCGCCTTCCTCCCTGATGGCTTGTATCAAGTTGACACACAAAACCAGTCAGTACAGGCACATACTGTAAACTTAACCAACTACCTGTGTCTGGAGGAGTCACAGATCCTTGATAAGAATCCAGTCGCCATCTTCCTAAACCAATGACGCTTTAACTGTATCCTGAGTGCTTACACTGATACCATGGATAAGTGTTGCTCTTTCTCTGGTAGTGGTCTGAATGAGAATGGCCTCCATAGGCTCATGTGTTTGGATGCTTGGTCCCCAGCTGGTGGTACTGTGTGGAAAGGATTGGGAGGTGTAATCTTGTTGGAGGAGGTGTGACACTGGAGGTGGGCTTTGAGGTTTCAAAAGGTCCACTCCATTCCCAGTTATCTCTCTGCCTCTCTCTGCCTCCTACTTGCAGATAAAGATTTGGGCTCTCAGCCTCTGCTCCAGTGCCATACCTGTCTGCCATGTTCTCTACCGTGACGCTTATGGACGCTAACCCTTCCAATTATAAGCCCCAAATTGAACACTTATTTTATAAGTTGCCTTGGTCATGATGTTTTATCATGGCAATAGAAAAGGTAACTAAGACACCACCCATCATCAAAGGAGCTTCTTTTTTTAAACAAATGGAGGCTACTACACTGGTCTACAACTGGTCAGAATGCAGAGGATACATGACTACGGGGTACTCGGCTCCACTTGGTACACATATAACACAACTTCTAATATGGTGGACTAAACAAGACATGCATAATGACAACAGGAATGAGGGGATTCCCACTCCTGGATGAAGAGCTCCAGGCATGAGAGAGAGGGGAGAGGGAGAGAATGGGGGAGGGAGGGGGAGAGGGAGAGAAAGGGGGAGGGAGGGGTAGAAGGACAGAGAGGGGGAAGAGGGAGAGAGGGGGGGAGGGAGGGGGAGAGGGAGAGGGAGAATCCATTTTTTCCAGGACTCATCATCTGATGGCTTATCTGATCCCAGCCCTAAACACATGTACATACAGCACCACTGAATGTATTGTTACATCTGTGTAGCAACAGCGGTTATAGAAGTCGTGTGTATGAGAGGGATGGAGGAGGCAGGAGTTAGAGGGGGAAGATGGACAGGGATAATGGAAAGACACTACACTTATGTGTGGGGTTCTCAAAAACTACAGAAACCACAAAAAAAAAAACAAACCCCAAGTAGAAGTGCATCATGAGGGGATGCCCCGTGATGAGAGGCAGACCATGAAGTAACTCTAGACTAGCTAGGACTAGTTTCACTTGCCCAGAGTCTCATCTCTCTACCTACCTGGCTTCTGACATGCACATTGCAAGTAAAGTCATTTTTCAAACACACTGATTACTGATAATCTATCTCCTTGTCTACAGATTTTCCCTGCATATTGGCAGCTTTTCCTGGTGCAATATTCTCAATATGCCAAACCATTCCTCACTGGTTTATATTTTCCCCCACAAGTGGGGAAATGAGGCAGCAACTATGAACAGCCCTTACAACATAAGTCTGAAAAACCAGAGAAACGAGTCCCCAAGGGAGGCTAGGGTGAGCACTCCCCTACAGCCACCAGAAAGCAGAGGCTTCTTCTGGGGGAGAGAAATCCAGGGTCAAATGACTGCAAAAAGCTGGTTCTGTTGTGGGATTCACTGGTCATGGCAGGGTTGGAGGCACAGTGGCAGTCCAATGCTCTGAGAAGATTGGTCAACATGCCTATAATGAAATGTGCTTTTAAAAAAAAATCTCAAAGCTTTACCAAAGAATTAGGAAGACACATACATGTTCCTGAAGCCACCTTTGGGTTTGTTGCCACCGGCTGCCTCTCCTCCTCCTCCTCCTCCCTCCTCCCTCCTCTTCCCTCCTCCTCCCTCCCTCCTCCTCCTCCCTCCTCCTCCTTCCCTCCTCCTCCTTCCTCCTCCCTCTTTCTCCTCCTCCCTTCCTCCTCCTCCTCCTCCTCCTCCTCCTCCTCCCTTCCTCCTTCCTCCCTTCCCTCCTCTTCCTCCTCCTCCTTTCCCTCCTCCTCCCCCTCCTCCTCATCCTTCCCCTCCTCCTCCTCCTCCTCCTCCTCCTCCTTCCCCTCCTCCCTCCTCCTTCCTTCCCCTCCTCCTCCTCCTTCTTCTCCTTCTTTTTTTTCCTGTTCTTCTCCTCCTCTTCCTCCTCCTCCTCCTCCTCCTCTTCCTCTTCTTTCTTTTAATTTGAAAGCTCTAAGCCAAATATTACAGTTGTTTTCAGGAGAATTGGGGATTGTAGATAAACTTTCCGTCCTTAACGCTGGCCAAAGGCTACTGACCAGTCTCTGCTTAGGTTAGATGTTCAAACCGAGGATAAGAATCATTTTATGACAATGTGCAATTAATGTATGGAAGCAAACACGGGCTCACCTGTACCCAGCTAAGGGAAACCCCCTGGTGGGGTTACAAACTAAAATAATAGATGTCCATATTTTTTCTACTAACCTTGTAGGTTTTTTCTTAATTTCGCCTCAGGCTAAAACTGGATGTGGACTTTCCCCAGGGCAGGAGCCTGTTTGATAATCTTGATGGTCTTCTTTCTGATTAGCCCTAGAAACTGTCTGTGTGCTATGAATATTTAATTGTATTGTCTGTAAACAGGTTACATGGGTGGTAGAGACTAATCTAATTAACATGAATGCAAGAGTTAGAGCTTCCAAGGCTACTTTACATATCCAATGGTATTCCAGCCGCACAGCACATTTGCATTGTCCTCAGCCTTATTATTCCAAATTACAGAGGAGGATGCTGAAGTTTGGCAGCAGTGAATCTTAACTGTCGGGTTCTAAAGTCCGTTCCAATTTTTTCGGCACATCCTTTGCCGAATGTTTATTTGATGTTTGGAAAACACACTCGCGTGTGTGAAATTTTCTTCTCTCAAAATCAGAGCAGACATTACTGAAAACGATTGCTCCTCCTCTGGCAGAGAACAACTGCAAATAGAAAGCTATCTATGCCTGTACTGCTGTGGTATACAGGATGCATACACCTCTGTGATGCACAGGATGCCTGCACCTCTGTGATGCACAGGATGCCTGCGCCTCTGTGATGCACAGGATGCTTGAACCACTGTGATGCACGTGATGCACAGGATGCCTGCGCCGCTGTGATGCACAGGATGCTTGAACCACTGTGATGCACAGGATGCCTGTGCCGCTGTGATGCACAGGATGCCTGCGCCTCTGTGATGCACAGGATGCTTGAACCACTGTGATGCACGGGATGCCTGTGCTGCTGTGATGCACACACTCTCTCACTGTGAGGCAAGCAGGCTTCCGTAAGCTATTCTTGTCAGCTATCTTGTCAGAGCAGTGAGAAAAGCAGCTGGTACATGGGCACAGGCTTCCCACACACAGACATGCTGGTTAATGCAAAACAAATAGTTTTCCACTGTGTCTGTGGTTACCACTGCGGTTCCCTGTGTTCAGTTGGATTGCTAGCATTTCCCACCAGTTGGATTGCTAGCATTTCCCGCCCGTGTCTACTTTCCTCTATTGCAACTTCATCTTCAGCTCTTTCTTCTACAGTGTTGAAAAGATGGCTCACAGGCTACATTTTCTCCATTCTCAGTTGCTGCCTCTTCGCCCTGGGTGATATCTTCCCGTCTCTGCAGCTGTCTCCATGTACAAAAAGCCCAGGGCATGTGTGGTAACTTAAAGGCACCTGATCATGCTGCTGCGGCCTGGCAGAACCTCACTTCATATCTCTACCTGAAAGATGGACTGACTTGCTCATCCCCAGGCCCAGCTTCCAACAAACCTTTATGTAGTGTGGTACTAATCCGTACGTATGAGTCTTAGCCACTTACGCATCTCCAGGACTCTTCTGCACTCAGCCACCTCCTGAGAGAACGCATGTCTCCACATGCATTGCATTCTCTCCATTCCTATTTCCTCTGTTAGACCGAGAGATGAGCGACGTCATTGTGCCATTGATAGAAAGAGAGTGGATTGAGAGTTCCAGGACTCAGTTCTTGTCCTCTTAGCACCTAGCTGCAGTACAGAAGAGCAGATCTCTGTATCCTGGTTCTTCAGACCTGAGCGCTGATAGAGACTGGATGAGTAAAGCTCTCTGGGGTCGTGTTGACCAGTTGCCTTGGATGAAATGATGAACCCTGTAGAGCTGGTTTCTCCTCACACCAACACACTGGCACTATGCACGATAGCTATTCCTTCTTGATATCTATCAATGATGGTAATTTTTTTGCCTATGTGGGTATTTGTGTGTTGTTGTTATTTGTATGTAGGTATGTGTGGAGGAGTAACTGCCCATGCATGTGTGTACATGTGCATGTGGAGACCAGAGATCAACATGTGGTGTTTTTCTCTATCCCTTCTCATACCTATTTTTGAGGCAGGGTCAGGGTCTCTCACTAGACATGGAGCTCCCCGACTGGCTATTCAGGTTGGCTCGCAAACCCCAGGAGACTGTTGTCTCCACCTCTTTAGTATAGAGATTACAGACACTCTCTCTCTCTCTCTCTCTCTCTCTCTCGATGTGTGTGTGTGTTTGTGTTTATGTGTGTGCATGCATGCGCATGCATGTGCACACACATGTGCACATGTATGTGTTGGTGGTGGGGTGATTTCAGTCCTCACGCTTGTACAGACAGTACCTTAGGAACTGAACCATCTACTCACCTCCTGTGTTATGTTTCAGAAATCCACAGATTTCTTAATAAAAAAATGCAATACACCTCAGACTATCACAATGCTAACTTTACATATGTTTGATGTACAGATTTTCTCAAGGGGACAATTTTTTTTTCATTCCCAATGAAAATCACCACACTCTGAACCTAACGGGGATGCCAAATGATGCTTACAGGTAGGACTCTAGAACAGCACACAAAGGGTTAAACAGTAATAGCATGCTTCTAGAGCAGGCGAGGTTGCCCAGTAAGACAGCCTGTAGGGCTCTGAGTACTTCCCCAAACTTCTGATTAAGCAGATTCATTCCCTACTAAATTTAGTACACAGTTCAGCTATGCCTTACACATTCACCAAAAGGGGGGAAAATAACAGTATCATTACCTTATAGTAAATTCTGGACACCAAACTTCGCTGAAGAACTCTTTCTCGAAAATTCACTGCTTTCAGCAGAAAGGCAAGATGTCCTACTGTGTCAGTGTTAAACACCAGGAAACTGGAGGAACAAAAAACACAGTGACCATTGTTATTAGTTTGTCTTAAAAAAGCAAAACAAAACAAAACAACAACAATAACAAAATCCACAGCCAGGTTGGAGGTGTGGAGGGGTGGCACATGCCTTTCCTCAGAGGCAGATCTTTGTGAGTGTCAAGCCAGCCTGGTCATTGGCTGGCAAGAGCTGGAGATGCAGCCCAGCAGTGGTTAAGAGCACACACATATTGTTTTAGAGCACGCGAGTTCAGTTCCCAGCAATCACATCAGGTAGCTAACAGCTGCCTGTAATTCTAGCTTCAAAGGAGCCAATGCCTCTGGCCTCTGTAGACCCTCGCACTCACACACACACACACAGATGCACGTGCACATACATATAATTTAACAATATTAAAAAAATAAGAGTCAGACAGATGCCTCAATGTGTAAAGGCACAAATCCTTCCATCCTGTAGTAGAAGAAAACCAACCCCCAGAAGTCATCCTCAAACCAACACACAGACATACAAACATACAAACATTGACACACACACACTCACATGGACATACACACACTCACATGGATACACACACGTGTACATGCATACATGCGCATGCACACACATGTGTGCATGCACACACATACACACAGACATACACACATACTCACATGGACATTCGCGCGCACACACGCGCACACACACACACACACACACATGATCATGATGATGGTGGTGGTAGTGAGGTGAAGATGAGTAAGAACAGTAATTATTATTACAACCGAATATGTATCTTAAAACCCCAGATTACTGTCTTCCTCTAGGAAGGCATGACGGACGTGCACCCCATCCCAGCTCTCACTGGCATTACTACATGTGCTTCTTTTCAGTGCTTCCTAGTGAGCCTTTGCCCTTCTGCTATAGAGGGAATATGGCTCCCTGTGTTTTCTACTGACATCTCAAGATGTGGCATCTCAAGAGTCAATGTTTCTATGCAGCTCTTTTTCTTAGATTATATTAAAGGCAGGTTCACTGGGAAGCTGCTCTCGGGTGGGTGAGTTCACTGGGCCCAAGGACCAAGGCCAGGGAAGGGGAGGGGGATGGAAGAGAGAGAGAGAAAGAAAGGAGGGGCAATTGTGCAGTGAGCGAAGAGTATGTAGCTTTTCTTTCTTGACAGTTATTTCCATCAGGCGAAGCTTATAACAGTGTTCAAGATTTTCGAGTTATTATTATCTAGTATTGGGTTACTGAGCATTTCCCACGTTGAGTTGTTATCTAACATGCAGATACCATCATAACAGGGATATTGTTTAGGAAACTAAAGCTCAGAAGGATGCGGTCACCTACTGAATGTCACACGGAGAGACCACCTTCAAGCCTCTGTGAGTTTTATTCTGGGGGATACAGGTGCTGGAGGGGATAAGTGTCCAGAGGGCTGTAGGTGAGCATGGGGTAAACATGCTTTCCCTCGTGAGGCAGCCATCGATACCCTTCCCATTTGACAGAGGGGGCAACTGAAGCACGGGCTCTCAACAGAAATAAACACCAACAGACAAATGGCCCCCACCTTGGGAGTCACAGGTTTGACTTGGTGCTGATTTTGTGTTTCTTCCCCATGAATCTCCCGATAACCTAGACCACAAGACACAGGAGTGCAGGTGAGATATCTCTACATGGCGCTGGCCATGCAACCTGACGACCTGAGTTCAGTTCCTGGGATCCACGTGGTGCAAAGCATGAACAGATACCTGTAAGTGTCCTCTGGCCTCCACACACATGCTGACACACACACATGCAGTGACATACACGCACACACGTAAATAATTAAATGTAATTTTTTAAAGGTGTGTTTTACTAGTTTGCATCCCTGTTGGTGTGATAAACACTGACCAAAACAACTTGGGAGGGAAAGAACATATTTAACCTATATTTCCTGTTTATAATCCATCGCTGAGGGAAGGCTGGGCAGGAACTCAAGGCAGAGCCCCGGAGGCAGGAACTGAAGCAGAGGCCATGGAGAAACACTGCTTACTGGCTTATTCTTCACAGTTTGCTCAGCCTGCTTTTTCATGCCTAGGGGTAGCACCACCCTGCAGTGGGATGGGCCCAGAAAATCACCCACAGACTTGACCACAGGCCAGTCTGATGGAGGCCTTTTCTCAATTGAGGTTCACTCCTCCCAGATGACACTGTTATGTCAGGTAGACTAAAAGCTAACCAGTCCATAGGACATGCATTCATACAAGGTTTTCCCATTGCTCACTTTCCTGTTTCCCTACATCTTGGGAAAGTGAATGGTTGTGAGACTCAAATAACTCAGATTCCCACTAATTAAACCTTAAACCCCAGGGAGCTGCTGCTCATTCTAAGCAGAAGCTTACTCTTCACGAGTCAGAAGGGCAAAGTGCTCAGCGAACGGCTGCCTTCCTCATAGACAAAGGTGGCGGTGGGGTGGGGTGGGGTTGGGGGGAAGCTTACACACCAGCTCCTGGGAAATCTCAATCACTATATCAGTGCTCATTCTGAACCTAGCTTCAGAAAGCCGAGTTCCTGACTCAGTCTAGTTCATAAAACTTGCATGGCTTATTTGTTTTTTAATATGACTTAGTCATCCAGTGGCTAGTCCATGAAACCTGGAGCTGTGAGTGTTTATGTTGGACATTGCCATTCTGTCTTTGGATGTTTACCATAGATCAGTGTACATCCCCTTTAGACTGTGCACTGTGTGTGCAGGATGTCACCCTCACATCCACGTCCCCCGTGAGTGCAAGGAAGTCACCCAAAAGTAGAAAGTCTTGAAACTTGGACCACTGCCAAGAGAGACCTTGAGTAACTGCCTGTTTTACAGGAGAGACACAATGACTGAAGAAGTAAAACTCCATTAAAGGCAAATGGAGATCACCGGTCATCGGAGAAACGCAAATAAAAGCTGGAGTGAAATGGCATGTTACACCCAGCGGTCTGTCCAAAATTAAATATACTGTGTCGAATGTTGCCAAGGACATGGCGGAGACGCCAGAACACTCATATCAACCCAGGAAAGTGTCAAATGGTCAAACCGGCTCCGACACTCCCACAGTCTCTCATAAAACAAGCACATACGTTATGAGTAGCAACGTATATGCCCAAGAGAAATCAAGAGCAACGTTCATAAAAAGGCTTATATAAGACTATTCATAGCTGCCCTATTCATCAGAGTGGAAAGCTAGAAACATCCCAGGTGTCTGTCCATTATAAGAGAATGGAGAACAAATCACAGAATATCCATAAAATACCCTTCGGTAATAAAAAGGGGGGAAGAATACATATGACACCACGAATAAATCTCAAAAAGCATTATATTGAATTATTGAGGCAGCTACAACAGAGTATAGACAGTATGTTCCATTTACATGAAACCCTAGAATGGGAAACTCTAGGCTTTGGTGGAAAAATATCAGAATAACATGTGTGCACTTGCCAAAACTCAACAAGTGTACATTTAAGTTGTGTGCAGGCTATCATAAGAAAATTCTACATAAGAGGAAAAAGAATTGTCCCCACAGGTTGAACTTGAGTAAACAATGCTATTTCAGAGCACACTGATATCTGCAGTGTTCTTCAGGATGCACAAGGAGATGAGCAGACGCTAGGTGACAACACCAGCAGATTCCAGTTAACGATGCCTGCACTGTACAACAATCCCCTAAGCTCACAATGGAGCCGGAACTTTACCATTGCCTATTGGTACCATGGCCATTATAAAATCACACAATGCAAGAGTGGGGTGTGGTGGTGCACAACTTTAATCTCAGCACTTGGGAGGAGAGGAGGGTGGATCTCTCAGTGTGAGGCTAGTCTGGGCTGCAGAGCAAGTTTCAGGACAACCAGGGCTATTAGAAGAAATGAGAGAGAGAGAGAGAGAGAGAGAGAGAGAGAGAGAGAGAGAGAGAGAGAGAGAGAGAGAGAGAGAGAGACGCGCACAGCACATCCCAGGACTTGTGTGTTTGTGCAGATGCTGCTGTGAACAGATTTACTGTGCTGCCCACCAGTCATATAAGAGTACAGCATAAGTAAATATGTAAACACTTACGCTATATAACGATAATAAACAACTATATCATACCTCTGTGCACTTACAAGCCTACAATTTATCATTATTTCAGCATATAGTAAATAGTTGTTAAAATATTTACTGTTAAACAATGTACCACGTCCCCACGGTGATGACCATGTAAACCCATGGCAGTATCATGTCCTGTGATTTCACTGAGAGTCCAAGCTGAACCCTGATCTATACCATCCAGTTTTGTGACATATACTCCATGACGTTCCCCCTACAAAACAGCCTGGGGACTCACTTCTCAGAATTTGTCCCTGTTGTCGAGTGACACATGACTGTGTACACGTGATAGAGATTTTTACCATGAACAGTAATTAACTAGCATGTTCACGGTAGATTTTTCCATGGGAGGTGAATACATGAATGTTCACCCTCAAATCCTTCAAATTTGGTTGAACATTTTCACAGTTGGATATGAATAATACCACGCTGTGAGGCAGAATCTTGACTCTTCCTAGAATCTGGCTGCCACTGTGAAGCCTCTAGACTGATATGAGTGTGAGGGTAGCGTTGGCAGGCTCACCGCCAGGATGCTGAGAGGGAGAGCTTCCTGGGTCAGTCCAGGTACGATCTCTGCTCAGGCCCACCTCCTTCCAGTGGGTCTGCCCTCCTCCCTGCTGAGCCACAGCTGTGCCTCCCAGCCCAGTCCCATAAAGTCTTTCTGAACCAGGCCTGGTTTCTCTCTGGTCCAAACAAACAATAGCCTTAGGTGATCCCATAATGGCTGCCTGCTTGGAGAAACTTCAAAGGATTGGGAAGTTCTCAGCCCTTCTTTCTCTGTGCTCCCCCCCACCCCCACTTCTGGGTACTTCCCTTGGACATTGTCATTAAGACTTAAGTTGTCCTAATCAACTAAATTATGAGTCCTATGGGAGCAAAGTCCCGCTACTGCCGTGTGATGATACTGACATGCAGAGCTGTGTCTGGTACACAGGGAGTACTGGAAATGTGTTGGTGGCAATACTCTCCTTTACAGAGAATCCCAAGTGTGACAGCACCAGCATACAGAATCCTGCCTAAGTGAGAGAGTGGCGAACTGTTCTAGAGTTTTTCTCAGTTTCTTTTCTATTGCTGTGAAGAGACACCATGACCAAGACAACTTACAGGAGAGAAAGTTTATTTGGGGTTTACAGTTTCAGGGGTTTAGAGTCCCAGGACCATCATGGTGGGGAGCATGGCAGGAGGCAGGCTATCAGGTGCTAGAGCGGTAGCTGAAAGCTTACATCTTGAGATGGCAACTACCAGGCAGAGAAAGCTAATTAGAGATGGCATGGGCTTTTGAAACCCCAAAGTCCACCCCCAGTGATACTTCCTCCAACAAAGCCACACCTCCAAATCCTTCCCAAATGGTTCCACTAACTGTGTACCAAGCATTCACATATATAAGCCTTATGGGGCCATCCTTATTCAAACCACCACAGAGGTGAATAACTGAGACAAAAAAGTAAGTGGGCTAGCACTTTCCTAATATTTACAATTGGAATACTGCCTTGGCACATCAAAAATCTATCCTGGAAAATTTGCAGGGGGATATCAATTTGCATATGTTGAGAGCATGCTGTGTTCCAGGGACAAAACCACAGCTAACTCTGCTCACCATGTTCCAGTGACAAAAACACAGCTAGCTCTGCTCTCTGGAAAGGAGACAAAGAGGGGATGGTTTGCTGCAGGCTGTGAACAAGGTTCCTGAGAGGATGAAACCAATGCTGCTGGGACTGGCTCTCTTCTCAGCTCTGTTAGGAAAACAGTCAAACCAGTCAGCGGGGGCAAATCCCCAGCAGTGGGGGGCGTTCCAATGCTAAAAGAGAGTCTGGTTTCCTAGAGTGCTTGAGGAAAGTGAGACATAGAAAGTAAGAGAGACTTCAGTCAAGCAAGTCAGGCTTTAAAATAAGGCAGTTTGAATAAACAGGAAATTAAGAAGCAAGGATGAAAAGAGACCGGCTGCAGATCTGTGTATTTTCCTTTATCCCAATGGTTATGAGAAGTGTAATGCATAATTTATTGTATAGTCTGTGTGGCTTTAGATTTATTTATTTTCTATGTATGATGTTTTACCTATACGTATATACATACATGTACCATGTATTTTACTGATACCCTCAGTAGCCAGAAAAGGATACTGTATATAAAATAAACAAATAATTGACAAATAATAAATTATATTTATATATAGGTAAATAATAAATTAAAAAATTGGAGTTACAGGTGGGTAACCCTTACCATGTGGGTGCTGGGAATTGAATCCAAGTCCTTTGCAGGAGAAGCAAGTACTCTTAACCCCTGAGCCCTCTCTCCAGTCTGCTCCTCCATGTTTTCAGTCAAGACTGTAAGATTTATTGCATATTCTATTGCATTTTCTAATAGGTTTTTAAATTAGTTTAATATATTTGGGTTATAGATAACAATAATCAGTTTCTAAGTAAAAGCAATTATTTTAAAAATACTATGAGCTCTCCCAAAGTAGAATTTAAAAAAATAAAACATTTATGGGCACCCATAAAACAATAAAGAGGTGTCTTAATTTCACTTCCTGTTGCTGTCATAAAAACACCTGGACAAAAGCAACTTAAGGGAGTAAGGTTTATCTGGTTTACAACCCCAGGTGATATAGTCCATCACTTCCAGAAAGTCAAGGCATCAGGAATTAGTGTCAGGCAGCTAGTCACATGATATGCACAACCAATGGCAAGGGCAATGGCTTGGCGCATGCTCACCACTACTCAGCTGCTCGTCGCTCACCGTTCATTCAGTCCAGGACCCAGATCATGGTGCTGCCCACATTTGGAGTGGATCTTTCCACTTGAGTCAACCCAATAAGACAGTCTCTCACAGGCCCGGCTACGGGTGTATCTAATCTGAACAATCGTGGTTGAGATCCCTTCTGAGGTAATTCTAAACTGTGCCAAGTTGACAAAGAAAATTAACCACCACAGTAACGTACATTTGAGGAGCAACAGAGGGGACAGTGGTTGTTTGAAAAACACTAGATCAGATGAAGCTCTGGGGAGACTGAACCACAGCAATAAAGCAAGGGACAAGTGCAGGACAAAGAGGGTGTGGCTGGAGGTGGAACTTACCAGAAGTGACTCATGAAGAAAGAGCTTTAACAGTCCTAAGGCCACTGGGTTAAATCAAAGTTTTAAACATTCTCACAAGCTTAGATCATTTTCAAGTCATTTACTGACTTCGTCCATCAAATAAAAGGTTCTCCTTAAACAGTTCAACAAGAAAACTATGATGTAAGGTCTAAAGCAGAGAATTATACAAATAAGGACACCAATCTAGATGGTTCAGTGGCTAAAAACTGATGATCCACATTCTAGCCCCAGAACTCATAGAAGTCAAGAACTGACTCATGAAAGTTGTCCTCTGACCTCTACACATGTGCTATGGCACACATGCACATACACGCACCAACACACACACACACACACACACACACATACACACATACACACACACAAATAAATGTAAGAAATTTTACAAAGGCATATCAAATTAAGAGAATAAAGAAATTCATTTGATAAAATTTATAATGTAGCAATAACAAAAGTGCACTAAAATAATAAATTGAGATTTTTAGGAAATTGTGTCTTTCAAAAAATCATTTTTTCTTAAATTTTACTATACTTATTAGTGTGTGCATGTGTGCATGTCTCTGTTGCACAGATGTGTGCATGCACATGTGCGCATGTTTGTATATGCATGTGTATGTGTGCATGTGTGTGCATACATATGCCTGTGTGTGTGTGTGCGTGTGCTCATGCTGCACATGTGTGTACATGTCTGTGTGTGTGTGTGTGTACTAGAGGTGAGAAAATTACTTGTTCTCTAAACATTTGCTGTGTTTATTACTTTACACATAGAGTTTAGTGGCCTTTGGTACACTCTATTATTATTAATACTTTTTAAAGATTTATTATTATTTTTACTTAGGTGTATATGTGTGTGTCTGTGTGTGAGTATACACATGAGTGCAGGGCCCAAGGAGGCTATAAGAAAGTGTCAGATTTTCCTGAGTAAAGTTAAGATAGTTGTGATACAAAACCACAACTTACTTAAAATATGATGAGGTGTTTTCATTTGGGGGGGAGAGGTTGTTTTGTTTTTGTTTTTGAGAATAAATTTGTAAACTGAACCTCATGGCTCTCAAGTGTGAACACTATAGGTGACAAGGGGGTTCAAAGAAGTGGAAACCTGCTTGCTGCTGGTGGAAATTGTAGCATGAACACTTTCTGGAGCCATCTACTGAAGTTAAACATCGGCATACTCCATTAAAGAGCAGTTCTGCACCTATGTAACAGACCCTAGGGCAGTGCTTTCCAAACAACAGATTACAAGTCAATAATGACCCGTGAAAGCCAGTGAAAGGATTAAGGTCAATATCCTTCGATTTTCTTCCAAACACCAGAGAGCATTGTGGGTACAGCACAGGTCAGGTTACTGCGTGTGTGGGGCTTCAGTTGCGTCTGAGAGGGTGAGCTCACTCTGTGGACGTCTGTGGCGCTGGAGAATGAACATGATGCTTCGAGTTGGAAACTCTCCCCATGTTCCTCAGAAAACACGAACAAGGTGTTTGACCAATTTACACCAAATATCAAAATATTGAACACAACTCAAATACCGACCAAAGCTGGAGATTTGAATAATACAGTCAAATTGTGGCATTTACTCATACAATGAAGGTTCCTGTCTACTCATCTAACTTAGGTAAACCAAAGTAAAAGAAAAATCTGAGGTGAAAACAGAAAATCACATAATACATCAGATATTGAGTCTTTTCAATAGAGGTTAAAGACAATAATTTAAAAATAAATTAAAAAAGTAATCCAGGCATAGATTCCCCAAAGTGGACAGGCTGGGGTCAAATCTCACCCCAGCCACTCATACTCCATTTAACTTTGAGAAAAATACTTAATTTTTGTCCCTCAGTTTCTCTACATGTAAAATGGAAAGAAGAAAGAACCTACCTCATGAAGTTTTAAGATTTAAATTCACAGAATAAATGATAAAGAAGAAATTTGAAAGGGCAGAGTCAGAAATATTTTAGGTCTTAAGTTAGATGGCAGGAACACAGCACTAATTTTACATAGTCCTTACTGCTTTTGTATCCATCAGATACTAAATTTGTCAAACAAGCCCAGTTGACCTGTGTCAATGTTCTAGAAACAGGCGCAGAGTAAACCCCTATGGAGGAAGGATGATGTCTTGGGCCGCATGTACCTGGTCCTCAGCTTGTCCATGGCAGTTTCAGTCCAGTTCTGGATCATACCCAAGAGCGGGTTTTCCTTATGCTGCTTGCTGTACTGGGCCAGCAGTTCCCGGGCCACAATCTGCACAGAGTTTACAATACATTAGCCACATCTCACAAGTGTCGGACCTGTCAGTGTCTTCAAAAGTCAAAGCCAGATTAAGTTCACTGACCATTAACAAGCTCCATGGGAAGGGAGAGATCTAAGACCCCATCCTTCTGGGAGCCTCCACGTCCTGTGGTAGATATGTGGTGTTTACCAGGCTACTTTGATTCCTCCTCATGGCTTAATCCCAGCTCTGAAGAACTTCTTTCTCCCCTGGCTTCTGTTAGTCTCTTACATCAGCCTTGAGACAGACCATCTTGGTATATGCACACATGAAGTCGGCTTGCCCTCACGGCCCAGGCATCTCTTTTCCCTTTCTGCCTTTCACAAGAAGCGCATAAGAACTGCCAAGGTGGACCATGCGTACTCAAACCCTGGGAATTATCAGAGATCTAAGCTGGCAGGAGTGGAGCTGCTTCCTCCCTGCCTCTGTCCCTGCTCTGGAGCACATGACCATGACACTCAACCAAGGTGACCAAGAGCAGTCAGACACATAGCACAGCACCTGGAAAGCCTCTTCATGCTAATGAGACATTAACCGTCAAGCCAATGATCTTCCCTTCCTGGATATTCTCATACCCCCAAATCATATAATCCCCGGTTCACCCCGATGTGCATATGCATTCACATCCACCCCTAATAAAGAAATATGAACAAGTTAAGATCATTTCAGACAGCTGCTTCATTAAAGATTGCCATGGGGAAGGCCTTCTCCTAAAAGAGCCACACCACTGAGACTTCTGAGGAAGGCCTTCTCTCTTCTCCCACCCCTCCAGTGCTCCACACCAGCTCTGAATGGGATCTGAATCCTGCTAGTCCCAGATCCAGCTTTTCCCTTTAGGCCTGGGGTACAGCAGTGCTCTTATGTCTCAAAGGGAAATGAGGACTGTAGACTCCCCATCCTGGACATTGTCTAACACCCCCTGAGCCGGTGTATTGGTGGCATCTGGACACAGCCAGCAAAGAGGCTGAATGGGACCATAGTTTGGGGAATACTATTAAAATACTCAAAGCAATCTATCAATATCCATACCTCCCATAACTTTAAAATTATAATTGTCTCAAAACACTGAATATTGTTGCAGATCTGCTCAAAATTATCTGTGGATCACTCACAAAAGAGGCTTGGCCAACAGTACACAGCCAGTACTAGATGTATGAGTGACGTAACTTGGCCCAACCTGCCACTGACCAAGCCCTTGTAGCAAGAGTGAGCACAAGCAAACCCAGCTGAGCCATGAATCATAATGCCCAAGCTCAGACTGCCCTGCTGACAGAGTTACACACTACCAAATGCTTGTCAGGGCTAACCCAATGGGCTGCTGCATCTCTTCACAATAACATACATGATGTCTCTCTCTCTCTCTCTCTGTCTCTCTCTGTCTCTGTCTCTCTGTCTGTCTCTCTCTGTCTCTCTCTGTCTCTCTCTGTCTCTCTCTCTCGTGTGTGTGTGTGTGTGTGTGTGTGTGTGTGTGTGTGTGTGTGTACAGCTTTGCTTCTTTTCATGAGTCTGGGGATCAAATTTCAGTTACATAATTTAATATGACAAGCACTTTACCCAGTGAGCCATCTCTGCAGTCCTAAACCAAATATATGATTTTTTTCCTTTTACTTTATTTAAAGACAAATCTTACTGAGTTTCTCAGGCTGCTCTCAGACCCACAGTCCTCTGGCCTCAGCCTGCTGAGTACCCTGATTATAAGACTGTTCCCAGGCCCTGCATTTCTGAAATAGTTTTATGTGGATTGTATGCATGTGATATATGCTGTCGTTCACAACAGTATTATAAGTGATACTTTGACTTTCATTGGGACACACAAATCTATTTATCTGCCTAATGTCTGTATAATATTGTTTTGACAAACCATAACTAATTAAACATTTCTACTCAGTGAGATATTTAGGTTGCTTCCAATTGCATACTGTTATAATAAGCTTGATTAGTTCAGTGGGGTGTGTGTGTGTGTGTGTGTGTGTGTGTGTGTGTGTGTGCATGCACATATTGTATAAGTACACTCACTCATGTATAGGAGTGTGGAGGCCAGAAATCAATTTCTCTCTCTACTTTTTTTTTTCTGTGACAGGTTCCTCATTGAACCAGGAGTCCACCATTTTATCTAGGCTGGCTGGCCAGTGAGCCCCCAGGATCTGCCTGCCTCCACTCCCCCATTGCTGATGTTAAAAATGCACACGGCCACACCTGTTTACATGGGTGCTGGGGATATGAATACAGGTCCTTCACCCTTACCCAGCAGGCACTTTCTACATTGAACTGTCTCCCTAGCCCTTAATCTCCATATCAACATATCCAGACAGATAGCATTTTCCTGTTTTGATCATGGAGACTAAATCCTCATGCAAATGAACACGAGGGTTCTTAGAGAAAACCATACTGCTCCTGGGAGCAGATGCTGAAAGATCTCAGAGGATTGGGTGGGGTGAGGTCTGGGGGAACTTTGTTAGCACTGGGGTGTATAATACAAGGTGTGAAGTGCATATGACAGCCTCAGTTAGCAAAGGGCTAAGCTACCTGCGACGTTATACCGAAGGCCACGTTCAAACACTGGTTGGTCGGCTGTTGGGAACCCAGAATCTGATTCACTAACATCAAAGCCGTTGGGTTCTCCGGTGCCAGACTCTGCAAAGGTCAAGCTGCCTGGTGAAGGACCTAAGAGTTTTAGGTCAGCACACAGTGACTCAGCCATTCTCTCGCTTCCTAACTGAAAACACTCGGGGATGTTTCCAGATCCAACTGGTGCTGCAGCCTGAGCTGTAGTCTGCACTTGAGGCTGCCACAGAATGCTGTGCAGAGAGGCAGCCACTGCTGCGTCTCACTGAGATTTTTATTTTGCTTATTATAAACTGACTTTAGGGCCATCGAGATGGCTCCGTGGGTAAAGGCACTCATCGGCGACCTGTCAACCTGATTTCAGTTCCCCTGCGGGGTGGAAGGAGAAAATTAGTTGTTGCAAAGTTGTCCGCTGACCTCCAAATTTTCTTGCAGGGAGCAGAGGAAGCCCCGCGGGAGTAAAGTCCTGAGTAAAAGCTTATGATTGACCGAAGAACAACCGTGCGACGACCCCAAACCCAGGAAAGCGGCAAAGCCTTCCCTGCCAGGGTGGGGCTCAGCAAAATAAAAAAACCTTCCTTTGGGGTGTGAGCACAAGTGTTAAAGAAGGTGTGGTCAGGAAACCACCACGTAACTTCCCCTCCCCACTATGTTTATGGCATGAGGACTGCTCTCCACCAGAGACTGCTTCTATTGAGATTAGAAACCTGCCTCCTCCATCCAGCTGTGTACGATCAACCCAGAATCCTTGATTATCTGTATACAATAACCCTGCCTCCCTGTTCACCTCTATACAATAAACACGCTGAGTTTCCGGGGTGCAGTTTCTCCAGGAGAGGGCCCAGTCCACCCCAGCCCAGGTTGTCTGTCCGTGTGTCCGTGTGTCTGTTACTTCTTTATTCACCCGCAGCTCCTCCCCAGGTCAAGTCCCTGAAGCTGGGCAAGGATGTGACATTTTTGCGTGGTTCCTTGAAGTATTATCCTAAATAATTTATTTCTTTAGGGGCCGGAAAGATGGCTCAGCGGTTAAGAGCACTGGCTGGTCCTCCAAAGGACGCAGGCTGAATGCCAGCACCCACATGGCAGATTCACAACCTTTTGTAACTCCAGTTCCAGGGCATTTGACACCCTCTTTTGGTCTCCTTGGGTATGGCACACACAGGGTACACAGACATACATGCAAGCAAAACGCCCCTATACATAAAATAAAAACAAATATTTAAAAAAATAAAGTTATGCCTTTAGATGGACCACGTAGCCTAAGATTTTATCTTAGAGTCATGGAGGGGGTGAGAACACAGTATAGAGTACCAGCACGCTAATTCCAATGGGCTTGGAATCACCGTATGACGGGGTCAAGTGACACAAACATTTTCATGGACGTTAACAGCTATATAAAGTAAGTGTGAAAATCAAATACTGCCAACAGCAAGGGAAGCAACTGACTCTAACCGGAGGTAAAATTAAAATGGCCCCACATTAAAATGGTAAGTTCAGGTTCCCCAATGTATCATCAAGATGAGCATTCACAGTTTTGTAAATCTTTTTAATTTATGATTTTCTGACTCAATCTCCCTCTGGCTCCAGAGACAGCATCACTACACCAATTAAGAAAGTGCTGTTTCCGATTTCTGCGCACTGCACTGCTCCCTGGGTTGATGGTCACCTCAGAGTCCATGCTGGCTGCTCTGTGGTCTCCCTGCTGCAGGGAACATAGCTAACAGAAGGGCAGACATGTTTGTCCTTCTCCAGCAGACAAGGAACGAAAAGTCATCGTCCTGAATGGGGAACAGGCAAGTTCCCTTCCTGTCTTCACTCCCCTCTCCCGTGGCTCCGTGACACCCTCCAACTGTAGCCGCTTAAGCCTTTCTGATTTAAGCAACTCAAATTACTATTATGTCACCCTAATTAGAATAAAATTAGAATGATATAATAATCAACTTCTCCCTGCTAAATTTAAGAGAGACAAGAGAAACTGCCCCCTGGATAGTGCCACAGAAGCAGCTAACCCACTTGGGATCTCGCTCCTTTTCTAGGTCATGACAAATGCACGTGCTATTCTAATGGGTTATTTTGTGCTGCTCATGCCTCCCTGGCAACAGGGTCCAGATGTTGGAAGGCTTTCTTGTCCCTGTGGCAAATAGCCAACAAACAGCATCACGGGAGGATTTGTTTTCGCTCACAGTTTCATAGCATAGAGGGTAGAGTAGGGTAGAACCCTAGGCATCATGGTGGCCAGAAAGCAGGGAGTATGTCATTAACCGGCTTTCTCCTTTCTTTTTGTCAGTCCATTGAGGCTCCTGGCCTAGGAGACTGTACAATCAAGGGTCTTCACTCTTGGTGAATCCTCACAGCCACACCCAGGTGTGTTTTGATAATCTTCCAGAGCTTCTCAAATTCAATGTAGTAGGTAGTCAAGGCTGATCCTTGGAGTAGCGATAGAAGCTCTCAGCCGCTAAGACTTGGGGGCTACAGTCTCTGGATCCAATACTTTATCAGACAAAATAACAGGCAGCCAAGATAGGGCAGATGCCTTAGCTAAGCATGCAGCTGAGGTAGGCTTTTCCACCTGTGAGATGTTCCTGATTATAGTATACCATGTTTCATATTTTCATCTCATTATATCTTTAGTGTGATTTCCCACTTTAGAAGCACTGCTGATTCACAAGAAGTTACAGAAGTAAAGTAGGACAGAGAGATTCTCTCCAGCCATCACTTCCATGCCCTGGATGGACCTCAGGTATAGCACAAGTGCATCTCGAACCCAGGAAATTCTGCAACATATTTCTTTGCCAGGATTTTCTTTATAGTAGAGATTTCATTATTTAATGTATGTTCTTTTATAAAAATGATTTTTTTAAATCTAAGTCTGGTGCTGTCCTTACACCAGATCTCCTCAAGGGGGGTTGTGATACAGTTTCTGTCTGAGGACTGTCTTGGCTATTTATACAGACCTCTGGTTCTACGTGCGACTACCCTATTTCTTGCATGCCTACCCAAGAGTCCTTTCTTAGAACTTGGGAGTGACTGCATAGTCAGCAAAGATTTCATTTTTTTTCTTAAAAAAAAAAAAAAAACCAAAAACAAAACAAAAACTCACAACAACAACGAAACCAGGACATATCTACAGGAGGAATTAAGCTAATCTGTAGCCAACATTGAAGACTATGAATGTGAGGAACTGTACAGAAACACACATCAGAAGCACACACTTATAATAAATATCGCGTGCATCCTGGGACACAGATTGTGTGACACCAATAAAAAAGGGTTTTGTTTTTCGGTTTCTCGGGTCAAATAGCTTTTCAAGGCATCTGTGAATCAACTTTGCATTTCCATATGCTAAAGATTTCACTGATTCTTGCCAGGTACAGTGAACTTGGAGCAAAAAGTATAACTGGGAAGGTTTGCTGCCAAGACAGAAACATTTGAGCCAATTAGGATAGAAAAATATGAGTCTAAGGAGAAACTTCTAGATAACCGTCTAGGGAGAAAGGAGGGACAGCGGGTGGTGGGGCCGCACTCGGATCTGCATTGTGATTGGCTGTAGAGTCCAGCGAAGTGGAAGTGCTTGTGGCTTCAGGGGCCCACGTCGTCCTGCAAGCACAAAGTAAACAGGAGCGGTGTCCTTTAGTAAGTTCTGATGGTGAGTGGAGGACAGAAAAGCAAGTGGTGTCCTTCTGCATATGGCCCCACGCTACTTCCTAGATATCACCCCCTAAAGCTGGATCTGGTCCTGTACTTTCAGTTGGGATTGCCATGGATACCTTGTTAACACAGACACCCAAATATTGCATGGCACGTATGCTAAAATGTCATTTGTTCTTACTGAAAATGTACATGGAACAGAACACCCTATATTTTCCTCTGCTGAAGTAGCAATACTGGGCTCCTAAAGGTCAGCTCAGGGGTCACCACAGTGCGTGAAGATCAGCAAAGGGCAAGTAGGTGTTACTCTCCATCGGACGCCGTGACAGTCTGCTTCTCTTAGATGCCTGATGACACACCCAGGAAAGGCTTCTTGAGAAGTTCAGAATTCTCTGGCGAGAAGAGAGAAGGTGGAAAGAGCTGAGGGAAACACAGCAAGAGGGAGAGGAGGAAAGGGATTGAAGAAGGGAGGTGAGCAGAGACTCGTTAAAGCTATTTGAAGTTAACATGTAAACCAACCGGTGTGACATTCTGAGTGATACCTGGAGATACCAGTAAGGTCATGACTCACCAGCAAAGTCATAACGGGCCCAGAAGCTCAAAGAGTGAAATGGAGCCTTTCACTGTAAGGAGTAGGGGAGAGAGTTGATCTGAACTTCAAAGATCAGAAAGCCAACCAACTTTACTTCCTTCCTTCCTTCCTTCCTTCCTTCCTTCCTTCCTTCCTTCCTCCCTCCCTCCCTCCCTCCCTCCCTCCCTCCCTTAACTCTTTAACTCTTTATGCCACACTTACAATGACAACAGCCTTTTGCTCTGAGCACCTGCCTCAGGCTCTCTCTGTTCTAAACTCTTCAGACAGAAACCTTATTTAATGGGTATTGATTGTCTAGATAAAACAACTCAAGCAGGTTGCCAGGGTTAGAACTTAAAACCAGAGTTCATGTTTTAAGAATTCTATACCCAACAGTGCCCACTATGGGACAGCTGTAGTGGCAGGGACCAGGGTTCATACAGAATACAGGAACAGGTGACTACTGGACAGAGGGCAGAGACATAGCTCCATGGTAGGCATAGATATGCAGCACCCATTCACACTTGGTGCCATCAGGATAGGGAGGGAAATATGACTTCCAGAGCTGTGGGAAGAACACCTCAGAGGGCACAGAGGATGCTAGGAAAGCCCCTTTTGCTGTTTCCCATTGGGGCTTCTAAGGCAGACTCTCTAAATGTACCATTGCAGATATGATTTGACATCTCCATGTGTCTGTGGGAAGTGCTGTGTGGCAGTAGAGAAAAACCAGACAGACAGACAGACAGACAGACAGACCCTTTTCTCCTTAGTCTTCCTCTTCCTTCCCCCTTTCCCTCTTCAGTCCCTCACATCATGAGTCATACAGTCTGAGTCCCAGCAGCAGCATGCCGTTCCTATCTTTTACAATTACAGCAGGGCCACATACAACACCCCTTCATGGGACTTGCTTGAACTGTTCCTTGCCAGAGAAGGGCTGGTGAACTAATGACTGGTGACCTACCCAGCTCACTGTATAAAAGCCAAAGCCACCTTTGGTGTAGGGGGACAGACATGGAGCTTATATGCACAGGGTGGCCACAATACAATACGATTGCATTTGTGCTGTGCACCCAGGACTCGATAGCAACACAGAATACAATACACACGCGTACAATCCTACGTATACTGCAGGCGATGCCCCCACTCTCTAGGCAAAGGCCAAGCCAGAGGTTTCACAATGTGAATGAAACAGAGCATCATTCCTCCTGTGACCCCCACCCCTGACTCTGCAGCTTCTTATAGTTACATACAATTCAGGGGACTTTTGGTCGCTAGAGACCATCTCCTGGGAATATCATGGATCTAAGGGCAGTAACTTGTGAAGCTCAATCCTGGTCCTTTGCCCTCCCCAAGGAGCCGCCAACCTTTTCCATTAGTACCCAAAGCTAGTGTTCAGAGTAGAAACATCCAGGAGAATTGTTTGGGAGTCACCAGCCCGGCCTACTATGTGGGTGGCTCTCATCACTCCTGGTAGATAGGCTTGGTTTGATAACACCATGCCAGCCATTGCACATTAAAAATACCTTGCTCGCCACTTGAAATTCTGGAAAACTTGAACCCACATCCCCAAAGACAGCTCCCAGGGAGAGCGAAGCAGCAGCTGTAGGCTCCGGGCAGAAGAAAAAGGACCTCAGATTACCTAAATGCTTACCACGCTCTGAGCGTTATTAAAGGACCCACCAGGCCCTGAAGGTAGAGATCACTGCTCACTTATCTTCTGGTGACTCCCAGAGGCTGGTAAGAGGAGCCTGGAGTGTGGCCATGCCCCAACCCCCAGCTCTGCCAGTTCTGTTATTACTCAAAAGAACCCACTTTGTGTGTCCAGCCAGTTCACCATGTGCCATAGAGGCCAGCTCAGGAGCAGGTCTGCTCTGCAAACACCTGATGCAATGCCTCCACACACCTTGGGTTTTCATTTTTGGTCCAAACCCTTCCCTATTGAGGGGCAGGAAATGTTCGTCCTTATCCCCAGTCTGCTGCACAGCCAAATCTCCAAGTTCAGATGTGTGCACTATGACTGGGAAAAGGGACCATAGAGAAGTCCAGCTGAAGGATTCATGGAGGGTTGGGGGCAGGAGGCTTCCTGAGGCTCTATCCCTCTCCAGATTTGAGGTGGCTGCGTTGAGACCCAGGAATGACCACAGGGTCAGTTCAGGAAAGTTGACTTCCGGGAAGAGGGTCAGGCCTTGAGAGCAGATGGGCCACAGAGCAGGCCTGCGTTCATCCTGTACAGGTGTTCTGACGGGGTGTTTAGCCCCATTACCAAGAGCAATGTACTGACTGATAGCCCCGCTAACAACTGGTGAAGACTAAACTCTCCAGAGTGAATGAGAGACCCTCCAAACGACGGTCCCCTATCCTCACCCCCACCACATCTCAAACGCCCCTATGGGCCTGTCCCTTACTTCCATCAGGTTCTGTGTTCATGTCCACGGCCATGTGTCAGTCCCGTCCTCAGACCCAGGGCCTGGCCGTGATCACGGCTCCAACATTACATGCATATAATTTTTATTACTGAAAATGAAAAGCAAACAAGCCCTAAAAACTTGTGACAAAACAAATAAACAAATAGCGGGGAGGATGCTGAAAACGAGCCCTTTCAAGTTTTCTTCAACTTGAGCAATGTGGAACCTGAAGGGAGGAAAAATCCCTTGCAATGTTGACTTAGCTTGTTTCAAATTATGTTACTTAAACGTGCTCAAATATAAAACTAGATATAAACACCTTATGTTTATAGATCTGTCCAACTATAAACGATAAAATTAAATACAAGCCACATTACAAGCACAATGAACCTCACATCAGCGGCCTTGATAGCAAGGCGTAAAATGCATTGTGGCAGGAACTTGGCCCTCCTAGATGTGGCAGAACCCCATACAGTTTGCTCTTGGCTCTGCTGGCTGGGGAAGAGGCCCCTCTCCTCACCCTTCCTATAGCACACACCATGCACCCCCACCTCCCTTGGCTTTTGCTCAGCACAAACACTTTTCTTTTTCACTTACACTAAGCCTACGTCTTTTTATCCCCTCACTGGTTTCTAGTGACCAAGGTCGGGGCTTGGTACAGAGAGTTTACAAATCTTTCAGCTCTCCCTTGTTCACAGGGGCACTGCCTGAGGTCTCAGCTACTCACGGTTAAGTCTGCAGAAAATATTAAGACAAAGTTTCCAGACACAGTCGTTTTGATAACAACTCTTACAGCTTATTGTTACTGTTGCTCTAGTATTACTTTTAGCTGAACCTAATGTAGAAATGAAATCTCATCATAGACGTGTGTGTCCAGAGCAAACAGCATAGCCAAGGTTTGTACCCTGTGCACTACTCATGACTTGAGGTATTGACTAAGTGTCTCAAGATGTTCAGCCCTCGGATCAGGGGAGGTCCCATGGATGCGAGGGAACCACTGTACAAAGACAAAGGCTCGATGCTCGTGTGAGTTCCGAGTTGCATGGCTGTTATTCTAACAGTCAACATACCCTACTTAGACTATTCTGTTTAGATTATCCTCAAAATTAAAATACACAATTAGCACATTCTTGTCAAAGACCCACGGCATCACTCATACAACAATGCTAAAATCAACCTCACTGTGAAACTTACAGTCTGTGCAGAAAATGAAGGGGTTTCTCTGGAGAACGGAGAAGCAAAGATAAAAGAGTGGCTTGGATTTGGGAGGCTACCTTCCTCCAAGAGAGCACACATGGAGTCCTTGAAGGGAGCTTTAAATATTTAGATGACAAAACATCTGGTTTTGAAAACTGGGTGCCAGCTTTGTGCAAGGGTCAATGGACTTGGAAAGGGAAAACAATGCTGATTCAAACTACCTTGGTCAGCTTTTTAAAATTACCCCAAAGTCTCTCTACTTTCCAGAGGATGATCACATTTGGAATTGCTTGGGATCCATCCTAGCCCTAAATAGATCTTGGAGATATCCTTCTAGGAGCCCATGCCACTACCCTAGCTTGGGCTCCATCATTGTTCTGAAGTGTGCAGCTTGGTCCCAGGCACAGTTTTGGCTGCACTACTCCACCATGGCCCTCACTACCTCTGCTGATCAGCCGGGTGGCCTCATTTCACACACCCCTTATTCCATACCTTTTACCCACTCCTACGTTTCTGTTGTCAGTATTATGGGTAATGGTATGATGTCTTCTATTTGTAGGCTCTTGAGCTAACTCCCCATCCTACCCCCAGCTCTGTGGGTCAGGAAGACCCTTGGTTTTTCAAGAGGCAGGCAGCTGATCTTCTAGAAAAAAAAATGTAGTTATGACCCACAGCAGTGGGCACCTGGCCTAGATCCTGTTGTCAACTGGATCTCATCCCCTCAGACGGACTATGTGATTGAGCTGATCCTGCTTTCGCTTCTGATTTTGGGGACATGCTTGCCCTGATGTTGGATCCCTTAACATCACCTACTAGCTACTGGACTCAACCAAAGCCAGATGACCAGGGTCTGTGAGATTGCTTTCTGGTTCATTACAGTGTTCTCTCTAGAAAAGAGGGGAACTCAAAAACTTCATACCACAGTACAGCCCTTGCTGTCACTCCAGGATGGCCACAAGGATCTTATTCCAGTTCATTATGTCTTACTTATCTGGGAAAAATTTCAAATTCTTCCTGCTATGGAAGGAGAAGAGTAAGGCTAAAAGATTGGTAAATTTGATAGATAGATAAATAGATAGATAGATAGATAGATAGATAGATAGATAGATAGATAGATAGATAGATAGATAGACAGACAGACAGACATAGAGACATAGAGAAGTAGATAGAGATAGCTGATACATAGATGAGACAGATAGATGATAGGAGATAGGTAAATAGAAGAGAGATGATAGATAAAAGATAGGTAATAGATGATAGATGATAAATAGATAAATGAAAGATGATACACACACATACATGCATGCATACATACTACATACATGGTAGATGATATAGATAAATTTGTTGCCTTGGAAAGAACTTCTCATCTGTCAATCCTTATTTTTTCTCTTTCCTTCTTTACTTTTTATGCTTCAAGGAGGAACTACATATCTTTACATTTTTTCTTTATTTTTGAGAATATATTTTTGAAATATATC